>NW_026711626.1:0-179536 GCF_026419965.1 Kogia breviceps | reverse complement strand
TCGGGGCCATTCCGATGTAGCCGTTGACATCCGTTTCCTGCAATTCTGCCTTGCGTTCAACGCCTCTTCGTAGCCTGACCTCAATATATTTTGGGGCGATAGTTATCGTTTAGAACTCTGCAGGTTTGGGAAGTGCAGTGCCCCTGAGCTCCATTTCCCAAGTCGCTTTTTTGTGAGTGGGACGCAACACGGCTGGATGGCTTCACGCCCTATTGTCGATCCGGGGTGGCAGGCTGAACCGCTGGTGAATTCTTCTTCGTGATGGGAAATGAGAGTGACATGTGCCCGACCAAACACCTCCAGCGAGTCTCTCATTGGTTCCCCCTCTTGCAGTTCATCCTGCGGACAAATTGCAGACGGTACGAAAGAGGCATGGAAAGGCGCCGAGTCTCCAAGTGGGGAGATTGTTAGTAAGGGGGCCTGAATGGAGAACACGAGCACCAGGAGATGAAAACTGAGGTGAGTTTCAGAAAGCTTTCCCAATCCCACGGTGTAGCATCCGCTGGGTTTCCAATGAGTGCTTTCGCTGTAGGAAGATTGCGTTGAACCTGGAGAGTTGGGACCCATGGAATGGGGAGCACGCAGGATTCCTTTCAAGGGTCTGCATTTGCTTTCCCAACCTCACCAATCGTCTCAGCCCCAAGAGTGTCCAGCCTTATGTCTTCTGCCGCTGGGGCTGTAGATGTGGTCAATCCTGGTTGCATGCCAGTCCCTGAACGCATTTTGGAAGAATTTCTCTCTGTTTTGCCCTGCTTGTTTCTTCTTTATGTTGGAAATGTATCCTCAGAATGGGTCTGAGCTGATTTTCCCTGCTGGTTTTAGGCCGCTTGACACACACTTGATGCACTTACACAGAGATATCAAGACTTAGCTTTTAAGATGCTTACTAGTCGGATAGATACTTGTGCGATGAACAGGGTCTGGTGAGTCCAGTTGATGGAGCAAGGAGTAGGTCGTGTCCATTCCATATTCGGTTTTCGGAAGGGTATCTGTGCTCATTTCAAACTCGAGTTTTATGCGTCACCCCACCTCACCTTTCCCCTGAAGCAGGCATAAGTGTGTTTTCTAAAAGCGTGACTCTGTTCTGTTTGGGGATTCAGTTCATGGGGAGCGATTTTTACATTCCCTCGATAAGTGATATCATAAGTTTCTTTTTTGTGGGACTTATTTCACTGAGGATGATCGTACCTAAATCCACTCAGGATGCTGCTACCAGCCTCATGACGTGGATTTCATGGCTGAGTGACACTCCATTGGACCTACGTAGCACCACTTCTGCACTTGTCCACTTGTCCACTCGTCTTTGTCCACTTGGCTCTTTCCTGGGATATGAAACGTGTACCGGAGTGGAGGTTCTTGTCAAGACAGCAGCCCTCAACTTTGGGGTCCCTGTGTCTGGTTGATTTTTTCATTTTCCCAAGGTCAACGCCCATGTGTGGAAGTGCCCTATGCTCTGTGGTTCTGTGTTTTACATGGTTTGGGAAAGAGGATACACTTGTGAAGATTGGCTGTTGGCCATTGACATCCCGCCCATCAGCTTAACAAGGCTCCCTTGACTCCGTGGCCTGTCCTGCCTTTCTGGTTTTTAGACTTTTTTCACCTGGCCCTTTTGCCCCGGGGGGGGGGGCGAGAGATTTCTTTGTAGTGTTGATTTGCTCTCCCAGGTTGCTTGGTTGGCCAAAAAGGGCGTATGCGAAAAAACGCATACGCCCTTTTTGGCCAACCACATCATTGTCCACGTTCTGGCGCTTTTCATGTGCTATCGGGGCCATTCCGATGTAGCCGTTGACATCCGTTTCCTGCAATTCTGCCTTGCGTTCAACGCCTCTTCGTAGCCTGACCTCAATATATTTTGGGGCGATAGTTATCGTTTAGAACTCTGCAGGTTTGGGAAGTGCAGTGCCCCTGAGCTCCATTTCCCAAGTCGCTTTTTTGTGAGTGGGACGCAACACGGCTGGATGGCTTCACGTCCTATTGTCGATCCGGGGTGGCAGGCTGAACCGCTGGTGAATTCTTCTTCGTGATGGGAAATGAGAGTGACATGTGCCCGACCAAACACCTCCAGCGAGTCTCTCATTGGTTCCCCCTCTTGCAGTTCATCCTGCGGACAAATTGCAGACGGTACGAAAGAGGCATGGAAAGGCGCCGAGTCTCCAAGTGGGGAGATTGTTAGTAAGGGGGCCTGAATGGAGAACACGAGCACCAGGAGATGAAAACTGAGGTGAGTTTCAGAAAGCTTTCCCGATCCCACGGTGTAGCATCCGCTGGGTTTCCAATGAGTGCTTTCGCTGTCGGAAGATTGCGTTGAACCTGGAGAGTTGGGACCCATGGAATGGGGAGCACGCAGGATTCCTTTCAAGGGTCTGCATTTGCTTTCCCAACCTCACCAATCGTCTCAGCCCCAAGAGTGTCCAGCCTTATGTCTTCTGCCGCTGGGGCTGTAGATGTGGTCAATCCTGGTTGCATGCCAGTCCCTGAACGCATTTTGGAAGAATTTCTCTCTGTTTTGCCCTGCTTGTTTCTTCTTTATGTTGGAAATGTATCCTCAGAATGGGTCTGAGCTGATTTTCCCTGCTGGTTGTAGGCCGCTTGACACACACTTGATGCACTTACACAGAGATATCAAGACTTAGCTTTTAAGATGCTTACTAGTCGTATAGATACTTGTGCGATGAACAGGGTCTGGTGAGTCCAGTTGATTGAGCAAGGAGTAGGTCGTGTCCATTCCATATTCGGTTTTCGGAAGGGTATCTGTGCTCATTTCAAACTCGAGTTTCATGCGTCACCCCACCTCACCTTTCCCCTGAAGCAGGCATAAGTGTGTTTTCTAAAAGCGTGACTCTGTTCTGTTTGGGGATTCAGTGCATGGGGAGCGATTTTTACATTCCCTCGATAAGTGATATCATAAGTTTCTTTTTTTGTGGGACTTATTTCACTGAGGATGATCGTACCTAAATCCACTCAGGATGCTGCTACCAGCCTCATGACGTGGATTTCATGGCTGAGTGACACTCCATTGGACCTACGTAGCACCACTTCTGCACTTGTCCACTTGTCTTTGTCCACTTGTCCACTCGTCTTTGTCCACTTGGCTCTTTCCTGGGATATGAAACGTGTACCGGAGTGGAGGTTCTTGTCAAGACAGCAGCCCTCAACTTTGGGCTCCCTGTGTCTGGTTGATTTTTTCATTTTCCCAAGGTCAACGCCCATGTGTGGAAGTGCCCTATGCTCTGTGGTTCTGTGTTTTCCATGGTTTGGGAAAGAGGATACACTTGTGAATATTGGCTGTTGGCCATTGACATCCCGCCCATCAGCTTAACAAGGCTCCCTTGACTCCGTGGCCTGTCCTGCCTTTCTGGTTTTTAGACTTTTTTCGCCTGGCCCTTTTGCCCCGGGGGGGGGGGCGAGAGATTTCTTTGTAGTGTTGATTTGCTCTCCCAGGTTGCTTGGTTGGCCAAAAAGGGCGTATGCGTTTTTTCCTGAATATATTCAGGAAAAAACGCATACGCCCTTTTTGGCCAACCACATCATTGTCCACGTTCTGGCGCTTTTCATGTGCTATCGGGGCCATTCCGATGTAGCCATTGACATCCGTTTCCTGCAATTCTGCCTTGCGTTCAATGCCTCTTCGTAGCCTGACCTCAATATATTTTGGGGCGATAGTTATCGTTTAGAACTCTGCAGGTTTGGGAAGTGCAGTGCCCCTGAGCTCCATTTCCCAAGTCGCTTTTTTGTGAGTGGGACGCAACACGGCTGGATGGCTTCACGTCCTATTGTCGATCCGGGGTGGCAGGCTGAACCGCTGGTGAATTCTTCTTCGTGATGGGAAATGAGAGTGACATGTGCCCGACCAAACACCTCCAGCGAGTCTCTCATTGGTTCCCCCTCTTGCAGTTCATCCTGCGGACAAATTGCAGACGGTACGAAAGAGGCATGGAAAGGCGCCGAGTCTCCAAGTGGGGAGATTGTTAGTAAGGGGGCCTGAATGGAGAACACGAGCACCAGGAGATGAAAACTGAGGTGAGTTTCAGAAAGCTTTCCCGATCCCACGGTGTAGCATCCGCTGGGTTTCCAATGAGTGCTTTCGCTGTCGGAAGATTGCGTTGAACCTGGAGAGTTGGGACCCATGGAATGGGGAGCACGCAGGATTCCTTTCAAGGGTCTGCATTTGCTTTCCCAACCTCACCAATCGTCTCAGCCCCAAGAGTGTCCAGCCTTATGTCTTCTGCCGCTGGGGCTGTAGATGTGGTCAATCCTGGTTGCATGCCAGTCCCTGAACGCATTTTGGAAGAATTTCTCTCTGTTTTGCCCTGCTTGTTTCTTCTTTATGTTGGAAATGTATCCTCAGAATGGGTCTGAGCTGATTTTCCCTGCTGGTTTTAGGCCGCTTTACACACACTTGATGCACTTACACAGAGATATCAAGACTTAGCTTTGAAGATGCTTACTAGTCGGATAGATACTTGTGCGATGAACAGGGTCTGGTGAGTCCAGTTGATTGAGCAAGGAGTAGGTCGTGTCCATTCCATATTCGGTTTTCGGAAGGGTATCTGTGCTCATTTCAAACTCGAGTTTCATGCGTCACCCCACCTCACCTTTCCCCTGAAGCAGGCATAAGTGTGTTTTCTAAAAGCGTGACTCTGTTCTGTTTGGGGATTCAGTGCATGGGGAGCGATTTTTACATTCCCTCGATAAGTGATATCATAAGTTTCTTTTTTTGTGGGACTTATTTCACTGAGGATGATCGTACCTAAATCCACTCAGGATGCTGCTACCAGCCTCATGACGTGGATTTCATGGCTGAGTGACACTCCATTGGACCTACGTAGCACCACTTCTGCACTTGTCCACTTGTCTTTGTCCACTTGTCCACTCGTCTTTGTCCACTTGGCTCTTTCCTGGGATATGAAACGTGTACCGGAGTGGAGGTTCTTGTCAAGACAGCAGCCCTCAACTTTGGGGTCCCTGTGTCTGGTTGATTTTTTCATTTTCCCAAGGTCAACGCCCATGTGTGGAAGTGCCCTATGCTCTGTGGTTCTGTGTTTTCCATGGTTTGGGAAAGAGGATACACTTGTGAAGATTGGCTGTTGGCCATTGACATCCCGCCCATCAGCTTAACAAGGCTCCCTTGACTCCGTGGCCTGTCCTGCCTTTCTGGTTTTTAGACTTTTTTCGCCTGGCCCTTTTGCCCCGGGGGGGGGGGGCGAGAGATTTCTTTGTAGTGCTGATTTGCTCTCCCAGGTTGCTTGGTTGGCCAAAAAGGGCGTATGCGTTTTTTCCTGAATATATTCAGGAAAAAACGCATACGCCCTTTTTGGCCAACCACATCATTGTCCACGTTCTGGCGCTTTTCATGTGCTATCGGGGCCATTCCGATGTAGCCATTGACATCCGTTTCCTGCAATTCTGCCTTGCGTTCAATGCCTCTTCGTAGCCTGACCTCAATATATTTTGGGGCGATAGTTATCGTTTAGAACTCTGCAGGTTTGGGAAGTGCAGTGCCCCTGAGCTCCATTTCCCAAGTCGCTTTTTTGTGAGTGGGACGCAACACGGCTGGATGGCTTCACGTCCTATTGTCGATCCGGGGTGGCAGGCTGAACCGCTGGTGAATTCTTCTTCGTGATGGGAAATGAGAGTGACATGTGCCCGACCAAACACCTCCAGCGAGTCTCTCATTGGTTCCCCCTCTTGCAGTTCATCCTGCGGACAAATTGCAGACGGTACGAAAGAGGCATGGAAAGGCGCCGAGTCTCCAAGTGGGGAGATTGTTAGTAAGGGGGCCTGAATGGAGAACACGAGCACCAGGAGATGAAAACTGAGGTGAGTTTCAGAAAGCTTTCCCGATCCCACGGTGTAGCATCCGCTGGGTTTCCAATGAGTGCTTTCGCTGTCGGAAGATTGCGTTGAACCTGGAGAGTTGGGACCCATGGAATGGGGAGCACGCAGGATTCCTTTCAAGGGTCTGCATTTGCTTTCCCAACCTCACCAATCGTCTCAGCCCCAAGAGTGTCCAGCCTTATGTCTTCTGCCGCTGGGGCTGTAGATGTGGTCAATCCTGGTTGCATGCCAGTCCCTGAACGCATTTTGGAAGAATTTCTCTCTGTTTTGCCCTGCTTGTTTCTTCTTTATGTTGGAAATGTATCCTCAGAATGGGTCTGAGCTGATTTTCCCTGCTGGTTTTAGGCCGCTTTACACACACTTGATGCACTTACACAGAGATATCAAGACTTAGCTTTGAAGATGCTTACTAGTCGGATAGATACTTGTGCGATGAACAGGGTCTGGTGAGTCCAGTTGATTGAGCAAGGAGTAGGTCGTGTCCATTCCATATTCGGTTTTCGGAAGGGTATCTGTGCTCATTTCAAACTCGAGTTTCATGCGTCACCCCACCTCACCTTTCCCCTGAAGCAGGCATAAGTGTGTTTTCTAAAAGCGTGACTCTGTTCTGTTTGGGGATTCAGTGCATGGGGAGCGATTTTTACATTCCCTCGATAAGTGATATCATAAGTTTCTTTTTTTGTGGGACTTATTTCACTGAGGATGATCGTACCTAAATCCACTCAGGATGCTGCTACCAGCCTCATGACGTGGATTTCATGGCTGAGTGACACTCCATTGGACCTACGTAGCACCACTTCTGCACTTGTCCACTTGTCTTTGTCCACTTGTCCACTCGTCTTTGTCCACTTGGCTCTTTCCTGGGATATGAAACGTGTACCGGAGTGGAGGTTCTTGTCAAGACAGCAGCCCTCAACTTTGGGGTCCCTGTGTCTGGTTGATTTTTTCATTTTCCCAAGGTCAACGCCCATGTGTGGAAGTGCCCTATGCTCTGTGGTTCTGTGTTTTCCATGGTTTGGGAAAGAGGATACACTTGTGAAGATTGGCTGTTGGCCATTGACATCCCGCCCATCAGCTTAACAAGGCTCCCTTGACTCCGTGGCCTGTCCTGCCTTTCTGGTTTTTAGACTTTTTTCGCCTGGCCCTTTTGCCCCGGGGGGGGGGGGCGAGAGATTTCTTTGTAGTGCTGATTTGCTCTCCCAGGTTGCTTGGTTGGCCAAAAAGGGCGTATGCGTTTTTTCCTGAATATATTCAGGAAAAAACGCATACGCCCTTTTTGGCCAACCACATCATTGTCCACGTTCTGGCGCTTTTCATGTGCTATCGGGGCCATTCCGATGTAGCCATTGACATCCGTTTCCTGCAATTCTGCCTTGCGTTCAATGCCTCTTCGTAGCCTGACCTCAATATATTTTGGGGCGATAGTTATCGTTTAGAACTCTGCAGGTTTGGGAAGTGCAGTGCCCCTGAGCTCCATTTCCCAAGTCGCTTTTTTGTGAGTGGGACGCAACACGGCTGGATGGCTTCACGTCCTATTGTCGATCCGGGGTGGCAGGCTGAACCGCTGGTGAATTCTTCTTCGTGATGGGAAATGAGAGTGACATGTGCCCGACCAAACACCTCCAGCGAGTCTCTCATTGGTTCCCCCTCTTGCAGTTCATCCTGCGGACAAATTGCAGACGGTACGAAAGAGGCATGGAAAGGCGCCGAGTCTCCAAGTGGGGAGATTGTTAGTAAGGGGGCCTGAATGGAGAACACGAGCACCAGGAGATGAAAACTGAGGTGAGTTTCAGAAAGCTTTCCCGATCCCACGGTGTAGCATCCGCTGGGTTTCCAATGAGTGCTTTCGCTGTCGGAAGATTGCGTTGAACCTGGAGAGTTGGGACCCATGGAATGGGGAGCACGCAGGATTCCTTTCAAGGGTCTGCATTTGCTTTCCCAACCTCACCAATCGTCTCAGCCCCAAGAGTGTCCAGCCTTATGTCTTCTGCCGCTGGGGCTGTAGATGTGGTCAATCCTGGTTGCATGCCAGTCCCTGAACGCATTTTGGAAGAATTTCTCTCTGTTTTGCCCTGCTTGTTTCTTCTTTATGTTGGAAATGTATCCTCAGAATGGGTCTGAGCTGATTTTCCCTGCTGGTTTTATGCCGCTTGACACACACTTGATGCACTTACACAGAGATATCAAGACTTAGCTTTGAAGATGCTTACTAGTCGGATAGATACTTGTGCGATGAACAGGGTCTGGTGAGTCCAGTTGATTGAGCAAGGAGTAGGTCGTGTCCATTCCATATTCGGTTTTCGGACGGGTATCTGTGCTCATTTCAAACTCGAGTTTTATGCGTCACCCCACCTCACCTTTCCCCTGAAGCAGGCATAAGTGTGTTTTCTAAAAGCGTGACTCTGTTCTGTTTGGGGATTCAGTTCATGGGGAGCGATTTTTACATTCCCTCGATAAGTGATATCATAAGTTTCTTTTTTGTGGGACTTATTTCACTGAGGATGATCGTACCTAAATCCACTCAGGATGCTGCTACCAGCCTCATGACGTGGATTTCATGGCTGAGTGACACTCCATTGGACCTACGTAGCACCACTTCTGCACTTGTCCACTTGTCCACTCGTCTTTGTCCACTTGGCTCTTTCCTGGGATATGAAACGTGTACCGGAGTGGAGGTTCTTGTCAAGACAGCAGCCCTCAACTTTGGGGTCCCTGTGTCTGGTTGATTTTTTCATTTTCCCAAGGTCAACGCCCATGTGTGGAAGTGCCCTATGCTCTGTGGTTCTGTGTTTTCCATGGTTTGGGAAAGAGGATACACTTGTGAAGATTGGCTGTTGGCCATTGACATCCCGCCCATCAGCTTAACAAGGCTCCCTTGACTCCGTGGCCTGTCCTGCCTTTCTGGTTTTTAGACTTTTTTCGCCTGGCCCTTTTGCCCCGGGGGGGGGGCGAGAGATTTCTTTGTAGTGCTGATTTGCTCTCCCAGGTTGCTTGGTTGGCCAAAAAGGGCGTATGCGTTTTTTCCTGAATATATTCAGGAAAAAACGCATACGCCCTTTTTGGCCAACCACATCATTGTCCACGTTCTGGCGCTTTTCATGTGCTATCGGGGCCATTCCGATGTACCCGTTGACATCCGTTTCCTGCAATTCTGCCTTGCGTTCAACGCCTCTTCGTAGCCTGACCTCAATATATTTTGGGGCGATAGTTATCGTTTAGAACTCTGCAGGTTTGGGAAGTGCAGTGCCCCTGAGCTCCATTTCCCAAGTCGCTTTTTTGTGAGTGGGACGCAACACGGCTGGATGGCTTCACGTCCTATTGTCGATCCGGGGTGGCAGGCTGAACCGCTGGTGAATTCTTCTTCGTGATGGGAAATGAGAGTGACATGTGCCCCACCAAACACCTCCAGCGAGTCTCTCATTGGTTCCCCCTCTTGCAGTTCATCCTGCGGACAAATTGCAGACGGTACGAAAGAGGCATGGAAAGGCGCCGAGTCTCCAAGTGGGGAGATTGTTAGTAAGGGGGCCTGAATGGAGAACACGAGCACCAGGAGATGAAAACTGAGGTGAGTTTCAGAAAGCTTTCGCGATCCCACGGTGTAGCATCCGCTGGGTTTCCAATGAGTGCTTTCGCTGTCGGAAGATTGCGTTGAACCTGGAGAGTTGGGACCCATGGAATGGGGAGCACGCAGGATTCCTTTCAAGGGTCTGCATTTGCTTTCCCAACCTCACCAATCGTCTCAGCCCCAAGAGTGTCCAGCCTTATGTCTTCTGCCGCTGGGGCTGTAGATGTGGTCAATCCTGGTTGCATGCCAGTCCCTGAACGCATTTTGGAAGAATTTCTCTCTGTTTTGCCCTGCTTGTTTCTTCTTTATGTTGGAAATGTATCCTCAGAATGGGTCTGAGCTGATTTTCCCTGCTGGTTGTAGGCCGCTTGACACACACTTGATGCACTTACACAGAGATATCAAGACTTAGCTTTGAAGATGCTTACTAGTCGGATAGATACTTGTGCGATGAACAGGGTCTGGTGAGTCCAGTTGATTGAGCAAGGAGTAGGTCGTGTCCATTCCATATTCGGTTTTCGGAAGGGTATCTGTGCTCATTTACTACTCGAGTTTTATGCGTCACCCCACCTCACCTTTCCCCTGAAGCAGGCATAAGTGTGTTTTCTAAAAGCGTGACTCTGTTCTGTTTGGGGATTCAGTGCATGGGGAGCGATTTTTACATTCCCTCGATAAGTGATATCATAAGTTTCTTTTTTTGTGGGACTTATTTCACTGAGGATGATCGTACCTAAATCCACTCAGGATGCTGCTACCAGCCTCATGACGTGGATTTCATGGCTGAGTGACACTCCATTGGACCTACGTAGCACCACTTGTCCACTTGTCCACTTGTCTTTGTCCACTTGTCCACTCGTCTTTGTCCACTTGGCTCTTTCCTGGGATATGAAACGTGTACCGGAGTGGAGGTTCTTGTCAAGACAGCAGCCCTCAACTTTGGGGTCCCTGTGTCTGGTTGATTTTTTCATTTTCCCAAGGTCAACGCCCATGTGTGGAAGTGCCCTATGCTCTGTGGTTCTGTGTTTTCCATGGTTTGGGAAAGAGGATACACTTGTGAAGATTGGCTGTTGGCCATTGACATCCCGCCCATCAGCTTAACAAGGCTCCCTTGACTCCGTGGCCTGTCCTGCCTTTCTGGTTTTTAGACTTTTTTCGCCTGGCCCTTTTGCCCCGGGGGGGGGGGGGCGAGAGATTTCTTTGTAGTGCTGATTTGCTCTCCCATGTTGCTTGGTTGGCCAAAAAGGGCGTATGCGTTTTTTCCTGAATATATTCAGGAAAAAACGCATACGCCCTTTTTGGCCAACCACATCATTGTCCACGTTCTGGCGCTTTTCATGTGCTATCGGGGCCATTCCGATGTAGCCGTTGACATCCGTTTCCTGCAATTCTGCCTTGCGTTCAACGCCTCTTCGTAGCCTGACCTCAATATATTTTGGGGCGATAGTTATCGTTTAGAACTCTGCAGGTTTGGGAAGTGCAGTGCCCCTGAGCTCCATTTCCCAAGTCGCTTTTTTGTGAGTGGGACGCAACACGGCTGGATGGCTTCACGTCCTATTGTCGATCCGGGGTGGCAGGCTGAACCGCTGGTGAATTCTTCTTCATGATGGGAAATGAGAGTGACATGTGCCCCACCAAACACCTCCAGCGAGTCTCTCATTGGTTCCCCCTCTTGCAGTTCATCCTGCGGACAAATTGCAGACGGTACGAAAGAGGCATGGAAAGGCGCCGAGTCTCCAAGTGGGGAGATTGTTAGTAAGGGGGCCTGAATGGAGAACACGAGCACCAGGAGATGAAAACTGAGGTGAGTTTCAGAAAGCTTTCCCGATCCCACGGTGTAGCATCCGCTGGGTTTCCAATGAGTGCTTTCGCTGTCGGAAGATTGCGTTGAACCTGGAGAGTTGGGACCCATGGAATGGGGAGCACGCAGGATTCCTTTCAAGGGTCTGCATTTGCTTTCCCAACCTCACCAATCGTCTCAGCCCCAAGAGTGTCCAGCCTTATGTCTTCTGCCGCTGGGGCTGTAGATGTGGTCAATCCTGGTTGCATGCCAGTCCCTGAACGCATTTTGGAAGAATTTCTCTCTGTTTTGCCCTGCTTGTTTCTTCTTTATGTTGGAAATGTATCCTCAGAATGGGTCTGAGCTGATTTTCCCTGCTGGTTTTAGGCCGCTTGACACACACTTGATGCACTTACACAGAGATATCAAGACTTAGCTTTGAAGATGCTTACTAGTCGGATAGATACTTGTGCGATGAACAGGGTCTGGTGAGTCCAGTTGATTGAGCAAGGAGTAGGTCGTGTCCATTCCATATTCGGTTTTCGGAAGGGTATCTGTGCTCATTTCAAACTCGAGTTTTATGCGTCACCCCACCTCACCTTTCCCCTGAAGCAGGCATAAGTGTGTTTTCTAAAAGCGTGACTCTGTTCTGTTTGGGGATTCAGTGCATGGGGAGCGATTTTTACATTCCCTCGATAAGTGATATCATAAGTTTCTTTTTTTGTGGGACTTATTTCACTGAGGATGATCGTACCTAAATCCACTCAGGATGCTGCTACCAGCCTCATGACGTGGATTTCATGGCTGAGTGACACTCCATTGGACCTACGTAGCACCACTTGTCCACTTGTCCACTTGTCTTTGTCCAATGTTCACTCGTCTTTGTCCACTTGGCTCTTTCCTGGGATATGAAACGTGTACCGGAGTGGAGGTTCTTGTCAAGACAGCAGCCCTCAACTTTGGGGTCCCTGTGTCTGGTTGATTTTTTCATTTTCCCAAGGTCAACGCCCATGTGTGGAAGTGCCCTATGCTCTGTGGTTCTGTGTTTTCCATGGTTTGGGAAAGAGGATACACTTGTGAAGATTGGCTGTTGGCCATTGACATCCCGCCCATCAGCTTAACAAGGCTCCCTTGACTCCGTGGGCTGTCCTGCCTTTCTGGTTTTTAGACTTTTTTCGCCTGGCCCTTTTGCCCCGGGGGGGGCGGGCGAGAGATTTCTTTGTAGTGCTGATTTGCTCTCCCAGGTTGCTTGGTTGGCCAAAAAGGGCGTATGCGTTTTTTCCTGAATATATTCAGGAAAAAAACGCATACGCCCTTTTTGGCCAACCACATCATTGTCCACGTTCTGGCGCTTTTCATGTGCTATCGGGGCCATTCCGATGTAGCCGTTGACATCCGTTTCCTGCAATTCTGCCTTGCGTTCAACGCCTCTTCGTAGCCTGACCTCAATATATTTTGGGGCGATAGTTATCGTTTAGAACTCTGCAGGTTTGGGAAGTGCAGTGCCCCTGAGCTCCATTTCCCAAGTCGCTTTTTTGTGAGTGGGACGCAACACGGCTGGATGGCTTCACGTCCTATTGTCGATCCGGGGTGGCAGGCTGAACCGCTGGTGAATTCTTCTTCGTGATGGGAAATGAGAGTGACATGTGCCCCACCAAACACCTCCAGCGAGTCTCTCATTGGTTCCCCCTCTTGCAGTTCATCCTGCGGACAAATTGCAGACGGTACGAAAGAGGCATGGAAAGGCGCCGAGTCTCCAAGTGGGGAGATTGTTAGTAAGGGGGCCTGAATGGAGAACACGAGCACCAGGAGATGAAAACTGAGGTGAGTTTCAGAAAGCTTTCCCGATCCCACGGTGTAGCATCCGCTGGGTTTCCAATGAGTGCTTTCGCTGTCGGAAGATTGCGTTGAACCTGGAGAGTTGGGACCCATGGAATGGGGAGCACGCAGGATTCCTTTCAAGGGTCTGCATTTGCTTTCCCAACCTCACCAATCGTCTCAGCCCCAAGAGTGTCCAGCCTTATGTCTTCTGCCGCTGGGGCTGTAGATGTGGTCAATCCTGGTTGCATGCCAGTCCCTGAACGCATTTTGGAAGAATTTCTCTCTGTTTTGCCCTGCTTGTTTCTTCTTTATGTTGGAAATGTATCCTCAGAATGGGTCTGAGCTGATTTTCCCTGCTGGTTTTAGGCCGCTTGACACACACTTGATGCACTTACACAGAGATATCAAGACTTAGCTTTGAAGATGCTTACTAGTCGGATAGATACTTGTGCGATGAACAGGGTCTGGTGAGTCCAGTTGATTGAGCAAGGAGTAGGTCGTGTCCATTCCATATTCGGTTTTCGGACGGGTATCTGTGCTCATTTCAAACTCGAGTTTTATGCGTCACCCCACCTCACCTTTCCCCTGAAGCAGGCATAAGTGTGTTTTCTAAAAGCGTGACTCTGTTCTGTTTGGGGATTCAGTTCATGGGGAGCGATTTTTACATTCCCTCGATAAGTGATATCATAAGTTTCTTTTTTGTGGGACTTATTTCACTGAGGATGATCGTACCTAAATCCACTCAGGATGCTGCTACCAGCCTCATGACGTGGATTTCATGGCTGAGTGACACTCCATTGGACCTACGTAGCACCACTTCTGCACTTGTCCACTTGTCCACTCGTCTTTGTCCACTTGGCTCTTTCCTGGGATATGAAACGTGTACCGGAGTGGAGGTTCTTGTCAAGACAGCAGCCCTCAACTTTGGGGTCCCTGTGTCTGGTTGATTTTTTCATTTTCCCAAGGTCAACGCCCATGTGTGGAAGTGCCCTATGCTCTGTGGTTCTGTGTTTTCCATGGTTTGGGAAAGAGGATACACTTGTGAAGATTGGCTGTTGGCCATTGACATCCCGCCCATCAGCTTAACAAGGCTCCCTTGACTCCGTGGCCTGTCCTGCCTTTCTGGTTTTTAGACTTTTTTCGCCTGGCCCTTTTGCCCCGGGGGGGGGGCGAGAGATTTCTTTGTAGTGCTGATTTGCTCTCCCAGGTTGCTTGGTTGGCCAAAAAGGGCGTATGCGTTTTTTCCTGAATATATTCAGGAAAAAACGCATACGCCCTTTTTGGCCAACCACATCATTGTCCACGTTCTGGCGCTTTTCATGTGCTATCGGGGCCATTCCGATGTAGCCGTTGACATCCGTTTCCTGCAATTCTGCCTTGCGTTCAACGCCTCTTCGTAGCCTGACCTCAATATATTTTGGGGCGATAGTTATCGTTTAGAACTCTGCAGGTTTGGGAAGTGCAGTGCCCCTGAGCTCCATTTCCCAAGTCGCTTTTTTGTGAGTGGGACGCAACACGGCTGGATGGCTTCACGTCCTATTGTCGATCCGGGGTGGCAGGCTGAACCGCTGGTGAATTCTTCTTCGTGATGGGAAATGAGAGTGACATGTGCCCCACCAAACACCTCCAGCGAGTCTCTCATTGGTTCCCCCTCTTGCAGTTCATCCTGCGGACAAATTGCAGACGGTACGAAAGAGGCATGGAAAGGCGCCGAGTCTCCAAGTGGGGAGATTGTTAGTAAGGGGGCCTGAATGGAGAACACGAGCACCAGGAGATGAAAACTGAGGTGAGTTTCAGAAAGCTTTCGCGATCCCACGGTGTAGCATCCGCTGGGTTTCCAATGAGTGCTTTCGCTGTCGGAAGATTGCGTTGAACCTGGAGAGTTGGGACCCATGGAATGGGGAGCACGCAGGATTCCTTTCAAGGGTCTGCATTTGCTTTCCCAACCTCACCAATCGTCTCAGCCCCAAGAGTGTCCAGCCTTATGTCTTCTGCCGCTGGGGCTGTAGATGTGGTCAATCCTGGTTGCATGCCAGTCCCTGAACGCATTTTGGAAGAATTTCTCTCTGTTTTGCCCTGCTTGTTTCTTCTTTATGTTGGAAATGTATCCTCAGAATGGGTCTGAGCTGATTTTCCCTGCTGGTTGTAGGCCGCTTGACACACACTTGATGCACTTACACAGAGATATCAAGACTTAGCTTTGAAGATGCTTACTAGTCGGATAGATACTTGTGCGATGAACAGGGTCTGGTGAGTCCAGTTGATTGAGCAAGGAGTAGGTCGTGTCCATTCCATATTCGGTTTTCGGAAGGGTATCTGTGCTCATTTCAAACTCGAGTTTTATGCGTCACCCCACCTCACCTTTCCCCTGAAGCAGGCATAAGTGTGTTTTCTAAAAGCGTGACTCTGTTCTGTTTGGGGATTCAGTGCATGGGGAGCGATTTTTACATTCCCTCGATAAGTGATATCATAAGTTTCTTTTTTTGTGGGACTTATTTCACTGAGGATGATCGTACCTAAATCCACTCAGGATGCTGCTACCAGCCTCATGACGTGGATTTCATGGCTGAGTGACACTCCATTGGACCTACGTAGCACCACTTGTCCACTTGTCCACTTGTCTTTGTCCACTTGTCCACTCGTCTTTGTCCACTTGGCTCTTTCCTGGGATATGAAACGTGTACCGGAGTGGAGGTTCTTGTCAAGACAGCAGCCCTCAACTTTGGGGTCCCTGTGTCTGGTTGATTTTTTCATTTTCCCAAGGTCAACGCCCATGTGTGGAAGTGCCCTATGCTCTGTGGTTCTGTGTTTTCCATGGTTTGGGAAAGAGGATACACTTGTGAAGATTGGCTGTTGGCCATTGACATCCCGCCCATCAGCTTAACAAGGCTCCCTTGACTCCGTGGCCTGTCCTGCCTTTCTGGTTTTTAGACTTTTTTCGCCTGGCCCTTTTGCCCCGGGGGGGGGGGGGCGAGAGATTTCTTTGTAGTGCTGATTTGCTCTCCCATGTTGCTTGGTTGGCCAAAAAGGGCGTATGCGTTTTTTCCTGAATATATTCAGGAAAAAACGCATACGCCCTTTTTGGCCAACCACATCATTGTCCACGTTCTGGCGCTTTTCATGTGCTATCGGGGCCATTCCGATGTAGCCGTTGACATCCGTTTCCTGCAATTCTGCCTTGCGTTCAACGCCTCTTCGTAGCCTGACCTCAATATATTTTGGGGCGATAGTTATCGTTTAGAACTCTGCAGGTTTGGGAAGTGCAGTGCCCCTGAGCTCCATTTCCCAAGTCGCTTTTTTGTGAGTGGGACGCAACACGGCTGGATGGCTTCACGTCCTATTGTCGATCCGGGGTGGCAGGCTGAACCGCTGGTGAATTCTTCTTCATGATGGGAAATGAGAGTGACATGTGCCCCACCAAACACCTCCAGCGAGTCTCTCATTGGTTCCCCCTCTTGCAGTTCATCCTGCGGACAAATTGCAGACGGTACGAAAGAGGCATGGAAAGGCGCCGAGTCTCCAAGTGGGGAGATTGTTAGTAAGGGGGCCTGAATGGAGAACACGAGCACCAGGAGATGAAAACTGAGGTGAGTTTCAGAAAGCTTTCCCGATCCCACGGTGTAGCATCCGCTGGGTTTCCAATGAGTGCTTTCGCTGTCGGAAGATTGCGTTGAACCTGGAGAGTTGGGACCCATGGAATGGGGAGCACGCAGGATTCCTTTCAAGGGTCTGCATTTGCTTTCCCAACCTCACCAATCGTCTCAGCCCCAAGAGTGTCCAGCCTTATGTCTTCTGCCGCTGGGGCTGTAGATGTGGTCAATCCTGGTTGCATGCCAGTCCCTGAACGCATTTTGGAAGAATTTCTCTCTGTTTTGCCCTGCTTGTTTCTTCTTTATGTTGGAAATGTATCCTCAGAATGGGTCTGAGCTGATTTTCCCTGCTGGTTTTAGGCCGCTTGACACACACTTGATGCACTTACACAGAGATATCAAGACTTAGCTTTGAAGATGCTTACTAGTCGGATAGATACTTGTGCGATGAACAGGGTCTGGTGAGTCCAGTTGATTGAGCAAGGAGTAGGTCGTGTCCATTCCATATTCGGTTTTCGGAAGGGTATCTGTGCTCATTTCAAACTCGAGTTTTATGCGTCACCCCACCTCACCTTTCCCCTGAAGCAGGCATAAGTGTGTTTTCTAAAAGCGTGACTCTGTTCTGTTTGGGGATTCAGTGCATGGGGAGCGATTTTTACATTCCCTCGATAAGTGATATCATAAGTTTCTTTTTTTGTGGGACTTATTTCACTGAGGATGATCGTACCTAAATCCACTCAGGATGCTGCTACCAGCCTCATGACGTGGATTTCATGGCTGAGTGACACTCCATTGGACCTACGTAGCACCACTTGTCCACTTGTCCACTTGTCTTTGTCCACTTGTCCACTCGTCTTTGTCCACTTGGCTCTTTCCTGGGATATGAAACGTGTACCGGAGTGGAGGTTCTTGTCAAGACAGCAGCCCTCAACTTTGGGGTCCCTGTGTCTGGTTGATTTTTTCATTTTCCCAAGGTCAACGCCCATGTGTGGAAGTGCCCTATGCTCTGTGGTTCTGTGTTTTCCATGGTTTGGGAAAGAGGATACACTTGTGAAGATTGGCTGTTGGCCATTGACATCCCGCCCATCAGCTTAACAAGGCTCCCTTGACTCCGTGGCCTGTCCTGCCTTTCTGGTTTTTAGACTTTTTTCGCCTGGCCCTTTTGCCCCGGGGGGGGGGGGGGGCGAGAGATTTCTTTGTAGTGCTGATTTGCTCTCCCAGGTTGCTTGGTTGGCCAAAAAGGGCGTATGCGTTTTTTCCTGAATATATTCAGGAAAAAAACGCATACGCCCTTTTTGGCCAACCACATCATTGTCCACGTTCTGGCGCTTTTCATGTGCTATCGGGGCCATTCCGATGTAGCCGTTGACATCCGTTTCCTGCAATTCTGCCTTGCGTTCAACGCCTCTTCGTAGCCTGACCTCAATATATTTTGGGGCGATAGTTATCGTTTAGAACTCTGCAGGTTTGGGAAGTGCAGTGCCCCTGAGCTCCATTTCCCAAGTCGCTTTTTTGTGAGTGGGACGCAACACGGCTGGATGGCTTCACGTCCTATTGTCGATCCGGGGTGGCAGGCTGAACCGCTGGTGAATTCTTCTTCGTGATGGGAAATGAGAGTGACATGTGCCCCACCAAACACCTCCAGCGAGTCTCTCATTGGTTCCCCCTCTTGCAGTTCATCCTGCGGACAAATTGCAGACGGTACGAAAGAGGCATGGAAAGGCGCCGAGTCTCCAAGTGGGGAGATTGTTAGTAAGGGGGCCTGAATGGAGAACACGAGCACCAGGAGATGAAAACTGAGGTGAGTTTCAGAAAGCTTTCCCGATCCCACGGTGTAGCATCCGCTGGGTTTCCAATGAGTGCTTTCGCTGTCGGAAGATTGCGTTGAACCTGGAGAGTTGGGACCCATGGAATGGGGAGCACGCAGGATTCCTTTCAAGGGTCTGCATTTGCTTTCCCAACCTCACCAATCGTCTCAGCCCCAAGAGTGTCCAGCCTTATGTCTTCTGCCGCTGGGGCTGTAGATGTGGTCAATCCTGGTTGCATGCCAGTCCCTGAACGCATTTTGGAAGAATTTCTCTCTGTTTTGCCCTGCTTGTTTCTTCTTTATGTTGGAAATGTATCCTCAGAATGGGTCTGAGCTGATTTTCCCTGCTGGTTTTAGGCCGCTTGACACACACTTGATGCACTTACACAGAGATATCAAGACTTAGCTTTGAAGATGCTTACTAGTCGGATAGATACTTGTGCGATGAACAGGGTCTGGTGAGTCCAGTTGATTGAGCAAGGAGTAGGTCGTGTCCATTCCATATTCGGTTTTCGGAAGGGTATCTGTGCTCATTTCAAACTCGAGTTTTATGCGTCACCCCACCTCACCTTTCCCCTGAAGCAGGCATAAGTGTGTTTTCTAAAAGCGTGACTCTGTTCTGTTTGGGGATTCAGTTCATGGGGAGCGATTTTTACATTCCCTCGATAAGTGATATCATAAGTTTCTTTTTTGTGGGACTTATTTCACTGAGGATGATCGTACCTAAATCCACTCAGGATGCTGCTACCAGCCTCATGACGTGGATTTCATGGCTGAGTGACACTCCATTGGACCTACGTAGCACCACTTCTGCACTTGTCCACTTGTCCACTCGTCTTTGTCCACTTTGCTCTTTCCTGGGATATGAAACGTGTACCGGAGTGGAGGTTCTTGTCAAGACAGCAGCCCTCAACTTTGGGGTCCCTGTGTCTGGTTGATTTTTTCATTTTCCCAAGGTCAACGCCCATGTGTGGAAGTGCCCTATGCTCTGTGGTTCTGTGTTTTCCATGGTTTGGGAAAGAGGATACACTTGTGAAGATTGGCTGTTGGCCATTGACATCCCGCCCATCAGCTTAACAAGGCTCCCTTGACTCCGTGGGCTGTCCTGCCTTTCTGGTTTTTAGACTTTTTTCGCCTGGCCCTTTTGCCCCGGGGGGGGGGGGCGAGAGATTTCTTTGTAGTGCTGATTTGCTCTCCCAGGTTGCTTGGTTGGCCAAAAAGGGCGTATGCGTTTTTTCCTGAATATATTCAGGAAAAAAACGCATACGCCCTTTTTGGCCAACCACATCATTGTCCACGTTCTGGCGCTTTTCATGTGCTATCGGGGCCATTCCGATGTAGCCGTTGACATCCGTTTCCTGCAATTCTGCCTTGCGTTCAACGCCTCTTCGTAGCCTGACCTCAATATATTTTGGGGCGATAGTTATCGTTTAGAACTCTGCAGGTTTGGGAAGTGCAGTGCCCCTGAGCTCCATTTCCCAAGTCGCTTTTTTGTGAGTGGGACGCAACACGGCTGGATGGCTTCACGTCCTATTGTCGATCCGGGGTGGCAGGCTGAACCGCTGGTGAATTCTTCTTCGTGATGGGAAATGAGAGTGACATGTGCCCCACCAAACACCTCCAGCGAGTCTCTCATTGGTTCCCCCTCTTGCAGTTCATCCTGCGGACAAATTGCAGACGGTACGAAAGAGGCATGGAAAGGCGCCGAGTCTCCAAGTGGGGAGATTGTTAGTAAGGGGGCCTGAATGGAGAACACGAGCACCAGGAGATGAAAACTGAGGTGAGTTTCAGAAAGCTTTCCCGATCCCACGGTGTAGCATCCGCTGGGTTTCCAATGAGTGCTTTCGCTGTCGGAAGATTGCGTTGAACCTGGAGAGTTGGGACCCATGGAATGGGGAGCACGCAGGATTCCTTTCAAGGGTCTGCATTTGCTTTCCCAACCTCACCAATCGTCTCAGCCCCAAGAGTGTCCAGCCTTATGTCTTCTGCCGCTGGGGCTGTAGATGTGGTCAATCCTGGTTGCATGCCAGTCCCTGAACGCATTTTGGAAGAATTTCTCTCTGTTTTGCCCTGCTTGTTTCTTCTTTATGTTGGAAATGTATCCTCAGAATGGGTCTGAGCTGATTTTCCCTGCTGGTTTTAGGCCGCTTGACACACACTTGATGCACTTACACAGAGATATCAAGACTTAGCTTTTAAGATGCTTACTAGTCGGATAGATACTTGTGCGATGAACAGGGTCTGGTGAGTCCAGTTGATTGAGCAAGGAGTAGGTCGTGTCCATTCCATATTCGGTTTTCGGAAGGGTATCTGTGCTCATTTCAAACTCGAGTTTTATGCGTCACCCCACCTCACCTTTCCCCTGAAGCAGGCATAAGTGTGTTTTCTAAAAGCGTGACTCTGTTCTGTTTGGGGATTCAGTTCATGGGGAGCGATTTTTACATTCCCTCGATAAGTGATATCATAAGTTTCTTTTTTGTGGGACTTATTTCACTGAGGATGATCGTACCTAAATCCACTCAGGATGCTGCTACCAGCCTCATGACGTGGATTTCATGGCTGAGTGACACTCCATTGGACCTACGTAGCACCACTTCTGCACTTGTCCACTTGTCCACTCGTCTTTGTCCACTTTGCTCTTTCCTGGGATATGAAACGTGTACCGGAGTGGAGGTTCTTGTCAAGACAGCAGCCCTCAACTTTGGGGTCCCTGTGTCTGGTTGATTTTTTCATTTTCCCAAGGTCAACGCCCATGTGTGGAAGTGCCCTATGCTCTGTGGTTCTGTGTTTTCCATGGTTTGGGAAAGAGGATACACTTGTGAAGATTGGCTGTTGGCCATTGACATCCCGCCCATCAGCTTAACAAGGCTCCCTTGACTCCGTGGCCTGTCCTGCCTTTCTGGTTTTTAGACTTTTTTCGCCTGGCCCTTTTGCCCCGGGGGGGGGGGGGCGAGAGATTTCTTTGTAGTGCTGATTTGCTCTCCCAGGTTGCTTGGTTGGCCAAAAAGGGCGTATGCGTTTTTTCCTGAATATATTCAGGAAAAAACGCATACGCCCTTTTTGGCCAACCACATCATTGTCCACGTTCTGGCGCTTTTCATGTGCTATCGGGGCCATTCCGATGTAGCCGTTGACATCCGTTTCCTGCAATTCTGCCTTGCGTTCAACGCCTCTTCGTAGCCTGACCTCAATATATTTTGGGGCGATAGTTATCGTTTAGAACTCTGCAGGTTTGGGAAGTGCAGTGCCCCTGAGCTCCATTTCCCAAGTCGCTTTTTTGTGAGTGGGACGCAACACGGCTGGATGGCTTCACGTCCTATTGTCGATCCGGGGTGGCAGGCTGAACCGCTGGTGAATTCTTCTTCGTGATGGGAAATGAGAGTGACATGTGCCCCACCAAACACCTCCAGCGAGTCTCTCATTGGTTCCCCCTCTTGCAGTTCATCCTGCGGACAAATTGCAGACGGTACGAAAGAGGCATGGAAAGGCGCCGAGTCTCCAAGTGGGGAGATTGTTAGTAAGGGGGCCTGAATGGAGAACACGAGCACCAGGAGATGAAAACTGAGGTGAGTTTCAGAAAGCTTTCCCGATCCCACGGTGTAGCATCCGCTGGGTTTCCAATGAGTGCTTTCGCTGTCGGAAGATTGCGTTGAACCTGGAGAGTTGGGACCCATGGAATGGGGAGCACGCAGGATTCCTTTCAAGGGTCTGCATTTGCTTTCCCAACCTCACCAATCGTCTCAGCCCCAAGAGTGTCCAGCCTTATGTCTTCTGCCGCTGGGGCTGTAGATGTGGTCAATCCTGGTTGCATGCCAGTCCCTGAACGCATTTTGGAAGAATTTCTCTCTGTTTTGCCCTGCTTGTTTCTTCTTTATGTTGGAAATGTATCCTCAGAATGGGTCTGAGCTGATTTTCCCTGCTGGTTTTAGGCCGCTTGACACACACTTGATGCACTTACACAGAGATATCAAGACTTAGCTTTGAAGATGCTTACTAGTCGGATAGATACTTGTGCGATGAACAGGGTCTGGTGAGTCCAGTTGATTGAGCAAGGAGTAGGTCGTGTCCATTCCATATTCGGTTTTCGGAAGGGTATCTGTGCTCATTTCAAACTCGAGTTTTATGCGTCACCCCACCTCACCTTTCCCCTGAAGCAGGCATAAGTGTGTTTTCTAAAAGCGTGACTCTGTTCTGTTTGGGGATTCAGTGCATGGGGAGCGATTTTTACATTCCCTCGATAAGTGATATCATAAGTTTCTTTTTTTGTGGGACTTATTTCACTGAGGATGATCGTACCTAAATCCACTCAGGATGCTGCTACCAGCCTCATGACGTGGATTTCATGGCTGAGTGACACTCCATTGGACCTACGTAGCACCACTTGTCCACTTGTCCACTTGTCTTTGTCCACTTGTCCACTCGTCTTTGTCCACTTGGCTCTTTCCTGGGATATGAAACGTGTACCGGAGTGGAGGTTCTTGTCAAGACAGCAGCCCTCAACTTTGGGGTCCCTGTGTCTGGTTGATTTTTTCATTTTCCCAAGGTCAACGCCCATGTGTGGAAGTGCCCTATGCTCTGTGGTTCTGTGTTTTCCATGGTTTGGGAAAGAGGATACACTTGTGAAGATTGGCTGTTGGCCATTGACATCCCGCCCATCAGCTTAACAAGGCTCCCTTGACTCCGTGGGCTGTCCTGCCTTTCTGGTTTTTAGACTTTTTTCGCCTGGCCCTTTTGCCCCGGGGGGGGGGGGGGGCGAGAGATTTCTTTGTAGTGCTGATTTGCTCTCCCAGGTTGCTTGGTTGGCCAAAAAGGGCGTATGCGTTTTTTCCTGAATATATTCAGGAAAAAAACGCATACGCCCTTTTTGGCCAACCACATCATTGTCCACGTTCTGGCGCTTTTCATGTGCTATCGGGGCCATTCCGATGTAGCCGTTGACATCCGTTTCCTGCAATTCTGCCTTGCGTTCAACGCCTCTTCGTAGCCTGACCTCAATATATTTTGGGGCGATAGTTATCGTTTAGAACTCTGCAGGTTTGGGAAGTGCAGTGCCCCTGAGCTCCATTTCCCAAGTCGCTTTTTTGTGAGTGGGACGCAACACGGCTGGATGGCTTCACGTCCTATTGTCGATCCGGGGTGGCAGGCTGAACCGCTGGTGAATTCTTCTTCGTGATGGGAAATGAGAGTGACATGTGCCCCACCAAACACCTCCAGCGAGTCTCTCATTGGTTCCCCCTCTTGCAGTTCATCCTGCGGACAAATTGCAGACGGTACGAAAGAGGCATGGAAAGGCGCCGAGTCTCCAAGTGGGGAGATTGTTAGTAAGGGGGCCTGAATGGAGAACACGAGCACCAGGAGATGAAAACTGAGGTGAGTTTCAGAAAGCTTTCCCGATCCCACGGTGTAGCATCCGCTGGGTTTCCAATGAGTGCTTTCGCTGTCGGAAGATTGCGTTGAACCTGGAGAGTTGGGACCCATGGAATGGGGAGCACGCAGGATTCCTTTCAAGGGTCTGCATTTGCTTTCCCAACCTCACCAATCGTCTCAGCCCCAAGAGTGTCCAGCCTTATGTCTTCTGCCGCTGGGGCTGTAGATGTGGTCAATCCTGGTTGCATGCCAGTCCCTGAACGCATTTTGGAAGAATTTCTCTCTGTTTTGCCCTGCTTGTTTCTTCTTTATGTTGGAAATGTATCCTCAGAATGGGTCTGAGCTGATTTTCCCTGCTGGTTTTAGGCCGCTTGACACACACTTGATGCACTTACACAGAGATATCAAGACTTAGCTTTGAAGATGCTTACTAGTCGGATAGATACTTGTGCGATGAACAGGGTCTGGTGAGTCCAGTTGATTGAGCAAGGAGTAGGTCGTGTCCATTCCATATTCGGTTTTCGGAAGGGTATCTGTGCTCATTTCAAACTCGAGTTTTATGCGTCACCCCACCTCACCTTTCCCCTGAAGCAGGCATAAGTGTGTTTTCTAAAAGCGTGACTCTGTTCTGTTTGGGGATTCAGTTCATGGGGAGCGATTTTTACATTCCCTCGATAAGTGATATCATAAGTTTCTTTTTTGTGGGACTTATTTCACTGAGGATGATCGTACCTAAATCCACTCAGGATGCTGCTACCAGCCTCATGACGTGGATTTCATGGCTGAGTGACACTCCATTGGACCTACGTAGCACCACTTCTGCACTTGTCCACTTGTCCACTCGTCTTTGTCCACTTTGCTCTTTCCTGGGATATGAAACGTGTACCGGAGTGGAGGTTCTTGTCAAGACAGCAGCCCTCAACTTTGGGGTCCCTGTGTCTGGTTGATTTTTTCATTTTCCCAAGGTCAACGCCCATGTGTGGAAGTGCCCTATGCTCTGTGGTTCTGTGTTTTCCATGGTTTGGGAAAGAGGATACACTTGTGAAGATTGGCTGTTGGCCATTGACATCCCGCCCATCAGCTTAACAAGGCTCCCTTGACTCCGTGGGCTGTCCTGCCTTTCTGGTTTTTAGACTTTTTTCGCCTGGCCCTTTTGCCCCGGGGGGGGGGGGCGAGAGATTTCTTTGTAGTGCTGATTTGCTCTCACAGGTTGCTTGGTTGGCCAAAAAGGGCGTATGCGTTTTTTCCTGAATATATTCAGGAAAAAAACGCATACGCCCTTTTTGGCCAACCACATCATTGTCCACGTTCTGGCGCTTTTCATGTGCTATCGGGGCCATTCCGATGTAGCCGTTGACATCCGTTTCCTGCAATTCTGCCTTGCGTTCAACGCCTCTTCGTAGCCTGACCTCAATATATTTTGGGGCGATAGTTATCGTTTAGAACTCTGCAGGTTTGGGAAGTGCAGTGCCCCTGAGCTCCATTTCCCAAGTCGCTTTTTTGTGAGTGGGACGCAACACGGCTGGATGGCTTCACGTCCTATTGTCGATCCGGGGTGGCAGGCTGAACCGCTGGTGAATTCTTCTTCGTGATGGGAAATGAGAGTGACATGTGCCCCACCAAACACCTCCAGCGAGTCTCTCATTGGTTCCCCCTCTTGCAGTTCATCCTGCGGACAAATTGCAGACGGTACGAAAGAGGCATGGAAAGGCGCCGAGTCTCCAAGTGGGGAGATTGTTAGTAAGGGGGCCTGAATGGAGAACACGAGCACCAGGAGATGAAAACTGAGGTGAGTTTCAGAAAGCTTTCCCGATCCCACGGTGTAGCATCCGCTGGGTTTCCAATGAGTGCTTTCGCTGTCGGAAGATTGCGTTGAACCTGGAGAGTTGGGACCCATGGAATGGGGAGCACGCAGGATTCCTTTCAAGGGTCTGCATTTGCTTTCCCAACCTCACCAATCGTCTCAGCCCCAAGAGTGTCCAGCCTTATGTCTTCTGCCGCTGGGGCTGTAGATGTGGTCAATCCTGGTTGCATGCCAGTCCCTGAACGCATTTTGGAAGAATTTCTCTCTGTTTTGCCCTGCTTGTTTCTTCTTTATGTTGGAAATGTATCCTCAGAATGGGTCTGAGCTGATTTTCCCTGCTGGTTTTAGGCCGCTTGACACACACTTGATGCACTTACACAGAGATATCAAGACTTAGCTTTTAAGATGCTTACTAGTCGGATAGATACTTGTGCGATGAACAGGGTCTGGTGAGTCCAGTTGATTGAGCAAGGAGTAGGTCGTGTCCATTCCATATTCGATTTTCGGAAGGGTATCTGTGCTCATTTCAAACTCGAGTTTTATGCGTCACCCCACCTCACCTTTCCCCTGAAGCAGGCATAAGTGTGTTTTCTAAAAGCGTGACTCTGTTCTGTTTGGGGATTCAGTTCATGGGGAGCGATTTTTACATTCCCTCGATAAGTGATATCATAAGTTTCTTTTTTGTGGGACTTATTTCACTGAGGATGATCGTACCTAAATCCACTCAGGATGCTGCTACCAGCCTCATGACGTGGATTTCATGGCTGAGTGACACTCCATTGGACCTACGTAGCACCACTTCTGCACTTGTCCACTTGTCCACTCGTCTTTGTCCACTTTGCTCTTTCCTGGGATATGAAACGTGTACCGGAGTGGAGGTTCTTGTCAAGACAGCAGCCCTCAACTTTGGGGTCCCTGTGTCTGGTTGATTTTTTCATTTTCCCAAGGTCAACGCCCATGTGTGGAAGTGCCCTATGCTCTGTGGTTCTGTGTTTTCCATGGTTTGGGAAAGAGGATACACTTGTGAAGATTGGCTGTTGGCCATTGACATCCCGCCCATCAGCTTAACAAGGCTCCCTTGACTCCGGGGGCTGTCCTGCCTTTCTGGTTTTTAGACTTTTTTCGCCTGGCCCTTTTGCCCCGGGGGGGGGGGCGAGAGATTTCTTTGTAGTGCTGATTTGCTCTCCCAGGTTGCTTGGTTGGCCAAAAAGGGCGTATGCGTTTTTTCCTGAATATATTCAGGAAAAAACGCATACGCCCTTTTTGGCCAACCGCATCATTGTCCACGTTCTGGCGCTTTTCATGTGCTATCGGGGCCATTCCGATGTACCCGTTGACATCCGTTTCCTGCAGTTCTGCCTTGCGTTCAGCGCCTCTTCGTAGCCTGACCTCAATATATTTTGGGGCGATAGTTATCGTTTAGAACTCTGCAGGTTTGGGAAGTGCAGTGCCCCTGAGCTCCATTTCCCAAGTCGCTTTTTTGTGAGTGGGACGCAACACGGCTGGATGGCTTCACGCCCTATTGTCGATCCGGGGTGGCAGGCTGAACCGCTGGTGAATTCTTCTTCGTGATGGGAAATGAGAGTGACATGTGCCCGACCAAACACCTCCAGCGAGTCTCTCATTGGTTCCCCCTCTTGCAGTTCATCCTGCGGACAAATTGCAGACGGTACGAAAGAGGCATGGAAAGGCGCCGAGTCTCCAAGTGGGGAGATTGTTAGTAAGGGGGCCTGAATGGAGAACACGAGCACCAGGAGATGAAAACTGAGGTGAGTTTCAGAAAGCTTTCCCGATCCCACGGTGTAGCATCCGCTGGGTTTCCAATGAGTGCTTTCGCTGTCGGAAGATTGCGTTGAACCTGGAGAGTTGGGACCCATGGAATGGGGAGCACGCAGGATTCCTTTCAAGGGTCTGCATTTGCTTTCCCAACCTCACCAATCGTCTCAGCCCCAAGAGTGTCCAGCCTTATGTCTTCTGCCGCTGGGGCTGTAGATGTGGTCAATGCTGGTTGCATGCCAGTCCCTGAACGCATTTTGGAAGAATTTCTCTCTGTTTTGCCCTGCGTGTTTCTTCTTTATGTTGGAAATGTATCCTCAGAATGGGTCTGAGCTGATTTTCCCTGCTGCTTTTAGGCCGCTTTACACACACTTGATGCACTTACACAGAGATATCAAGACTTAGCTTTTAAGATGCTTACTAGTCGGATAGATACTTGTGCGATGAACAGGGTCTGGTGAGTCCAGTTGATTGAGCAAGGAGTAGGTCGTATCCATTCCATATTCGGTTTTCGGAAGGGTATCTGTGCTCATTTCAAACTCGAGTTTTATGCGTCACCCCACCTCACCTTTCCCCTGAAGCAGGCATAAGTGTGTTTTCTAAAAGCGTGACTCTGTTCTGTTTGGGGATTCAGTGCATGGGGAGCGATTTTTACATTCCCTCGATAAGTGATATCATAAGTTTTTTTTTTTGTGGGACTTATTTCACTGAGGATGATCGTACCTAAATCCACTCAGGATGCTGCTACCAGCCTCATGACGTGGATTTCATGGCTGAGTGACACTCCATTGGACCTACGTAGCACCACTTCTGCACTTGTCCACTTGTCCACTCGTCTTTGTCCACTTTGCTCTTTCCTGGGATATGAAACGTGTACCGGAGTGGAGGTTCTTGTCAAGACAGCAGCCCTCAACTTTGGGGTCCCTGTGTCTGGTTGATTTTTTCATTTTCCCAAGGTCAACGCCCATGTGTGGAAGTGCCCTATGCTCTGTGGTTCTGTGTTTTCCATGGTTTGGGAAAGAGGATACACTTGTGAAGATTGGCTGTTGGCCATTGACATCCCGCCCATCAGCTTAACAAGGCTCCCTTGACTCCGTGGGCTGTCCTGCCTTTCTGGTTTTTAGACTTTTTTCGCCTGGCCCTTTTGCCCCGGGGGGGGGGGGCGAGAGATTTCTTTGTAGTGCTGATTTGCTCTCCCAGGTTGCTTGGTTGGCCAAAAAGGGCGTATGCGTTTTTTCCTGAATATATTCAGGAAAAAAACGCATACGCCCTTTTTGGCCAACCACATCATTGTCCACGTTCTGGCGCTTTTCATGTGCTATCGGGGCCATTCCGATGTAGCCGTTGACATCCGTTTCCTGCAATTCTGCCTTGCGTTCAACGCCTCTTCGTAGCCTGACCTCAATATATTTTGGGGCGATAGTTATCGTTTAGAACTCTGCAGGTTTGGGAAGTGCAGTGCCCCTGAGCTCCATTTCCCAAGTCGCTTTTTTGTGAGTGGGACGCAACACGGCTGGATGGCTTCACGTCCTATTGTCGATCCGGGGTGGCAGGCTGAACCGCTGGTGAATTCTTCTTCGTGATGGGAAATGAGAGTGACATGTGCCCCACCAAACACCTCCAGCGAGTCTCTCATTGGTTCCCCCTCTTGCAGTTCATCCTGCGGACAAATTGCAGACGGTACGAAAGAGGCATGGAAAGGCGCCGAGTCTCCAAGTGGGGAGATTGTTAGTAAGGGGGCCTGAATGGAGAACACGAGCACCAGGAGATGAAAACTGAGGTGAGTTTCAGAAAGCTTTCCCGATCCCACGGTGTAGCATCCGCTGGGTTTCCAATGAGTGCTTTCGCTGTCGGAAGATTGCGTTGAACCTGGAGAGTTGGGACCCATGGAATGGGGAGCACGCAGGATTCCTTTCAAGGGTCTGCATTTGCTTTCCCAACCTCACCAATCGTCTCAGCCCCAAGAGTGTCCAGCCTTATGTCTTCTGCCGCTGGGGCTGTAGATGTGGTCAATCCTGGTTGCATGCCAGTCCCTGAACGCATTTTGGAAGAATTTCTCTCTGTTTTGCCCTGCTTGTTTCTTCTTTATGTTGGAAATGTATCCTCAGAATGGGTCTGAGCTGATTTTCCCTGCTGGTTTTAGGCCGCTTGACACACACTTGATGCACTTACACAGAGATATCAAGACTTAGCTTTTAAGATGCTTACTAGTCGGATAGATACTTGTGCGATGAACAGGGTCTGGTGAGTCCAGTTGATTGAGCAAGGAGTAGGTCGTGTCCATTCCATATTCGGTTTTCGGAAGGGTATCTGTGCTCATTTCAAACTCGAGTTTTATGCGTCACCCCACCTCACCTTTCCCCTGAAGCAGGCATAAGTGTGTTTTCTAAAAGCGTGACTCTGTTCTGTTTGGGGATTCAGTTCATGGGGAGCGATTTTTACATTCCCTCGATAAGTGATATCATAAGTTTCTTTTTTGTGGGACTTATTTCACTGAGGATGATCGTACCTAAATCCACTCAGGATGCTGCTACCAGCCTCATGACGTGGATTTCATGGCTGAGTGACACTCCATTGGACCTACGTAGCACCACTTCTGCACTTGTCCACTTGTCCACTCGTCTTTGTCCACTTTGCTCTTTCCTGGGATATGAAACGTGTACCGGAGTGGAGGTTCTTGTCAAGACAGCAGCCCTCAACTTTGGGGTCCCTGTGTCTGGTTGATTTTTTCATTTTCCCAAGGTCAACGCCCATGTGTGGAAGTGCCCTATGCTCTGTGGTTCTGTGTTTTCCATGGTTTGGGAAAGAGGATACACTTGTGAAGATTGGCTGTTGGCCATTGACATCCCGCCCATCAGCTTAACAAGGCTCCCTTGACTCCGTGGCCTGTCCTGCCTTTCTGGTTTTTAGACTTTTTTCGCCTGGCCCTTTTGCCCCGGGGGGGGGGGGCGAGAGATTTCTTTGTAGTGCTGATTTGCTCTCCCAGGTTGCTTGGTTGGCCAAAAAGGGCGTATGCGTTTTTTCCTGAATATATTCAGGAAAAAACGCATACGCCCTTTTTGGCCAACCACATCATTGTCCACGTTCTGGCGCTTTTCATGTGCTATCGGGGCCATTCCGATGTAGCCGTTGACATCCGTTTCCTGCAATTCTGCCTTGCGTTCAACGCCTCTTCGTAGCCTGACCTCAATATATTTTGGGGCGATAGTTATCGTTTAGAACTCTGCAGGTTTGGGAAGTGCAGTGCCCCTGAGCTCCATTTCCCAAGTCGCTTTTTTGTGAGTGGGACGCAACACGGCTGGATGGCTTCACGTCCTATTGTCGATCCGGGGTGGCAGGCTGAACCGCTGGTGAATTCTTCTTCGTGATGGGAAATGAGAGTGACATGTGCCCCACCAAACACCTCCAGCGAGTCTCTCATTGGTTCCCCCTCTTGCAGTTCATCCTGCGGACAAATTGCAGACGGTACGAAAGAGGCATGGAAAGGCGCCGAGTCTCCAAGTGGGGAGATTGTTAGTAAGGGGGCCTGAATGGAGAACACGAGCACCAGGAGATGAAAACTGAGGTGAGTTTCAGAAAGCTTTCCCGATCCCACGGTGTAGCATCCGCTGGGTTTCCAATGAGTGCTTTCGCTGTCGGAAGATTGCGTTGAACCTGGAGAGTTGGGACCCATGGAATGGGGAGCACGCAGGATTCCTTTCAAGGGTCTGCATTTGCTTTCCCAACCTCACCAATCGTCTCAGCCCCAAGAGTGTCCAGCCTTATGTCTTCTGCCGCTGGGGCTGTAGATGTGGTCAATCCTGGTTGCATGCCAGTCCCTGAACGCATTTTGGAAGAATTTCTCTCTGTTTTGCCCTGCTTGTTTCTTCTTTATGTTGGAAATGTATCCTCAGAATGGGTCTGAGCTGATTTTCCCTGCTGGTTGTAGGCCGCTTGACACACACTTGATGCACTTACACAGAGATATCAAGACTTAGCTTTGAAGATGCTTACTAGTCGGATAGATACTTGTGCGATGAACAGGGTCTGGTGAGTCCAGTTGATTGAGCAAGGAGTAGGTCGTGTCCATTCCATATTCGGTTTTCGGAAGGGTATCTGTGCTCATTTCAAACTCGAGTTTTATGCGTCACCCCACCTCACCTTTCCCCTGAAGCAGGCATAAGTGTGTTTTCTAAAAGCGTGACTCTGTTCTGTTTGGGGATTCAGTGCATGGGGAGCGATTTTTACATTCCCTCGATAAGTGATATCATAAGTTTCTTTTTTTGTGGGACTTATTTCACTGAGGATGATCGTACCTAAATCCACTCAGGATGCTGCTACCAGCCTCATGACGTGGATTTCATGGCTGAGTGACACTCCATTGGACCTACGTAGCACCACTTGTCCACTTGTCCACTTGTCTTTGTCCACTTGTCCACTCGTCTTTGTCCACTTGGCTCTTTCCTGGGATATGAAACGTGTACCGGAGTGGAGGTTCTTGTCAAGACAGCAGCCCTCAACTTTGGGGTCCCTGTGTCTGGTTGATTTTTTCATTTTCCCAAGGTCAACGCCCATGTGTGGAAGTGCCCTATGCTCTGTGGTTCTGTGTTTTCCATGGTTTGGGAAAGAGGATACACTTGTGAAGATTGGCTGTTGGCCATTGACATCCCGCCCATCAGCTTAACAAGGCTCCCTTGACTCCGTGGGCTGTCCTGCCTTTCTGGTTTTTAGACTTTTTTCGCCTGGCCCTTTTGCCCCGGGGGGGGGGGGGCGAGAGATTTCTTTGTAGTGCTGATTTGCTCTCCCAGGTTGCTTGGTTGGCCAAAAAGGGCGTATGCGTTTTTTCCTGAATATATTCAGGAAAAAACGCATACGCCCTTTTTGGCCAACCACATCATTGTCCACGTTCTGGCGCTTTTCATGTGCTATCGGGGCCATTCCGATGTAGCCGTTGACATCCGTTTCCTGCAATTCTGCCTTGCGTTCAACGCCTCTTCGTAGCCTGACCTCAATATATTTTGGGGCGATAGTTATCGTTTAGAACTCTGCAGGTTTGGGAAGTGCAGTGCCCCTGAGCTCCATTTCCCAAGTCGCTTTTTTGTGAGTGGGACGCAACACGGCTGGATGGCTTCACGTCCTATTGTCGATCCGGGGTGGCAGGCTGAACCGCTGGTGAATTCTTCTTCGTGATGGGAAATGAGAGTGACATGTGCCCCACCAAACACCTCCAGCGAGTCTCTCATTGGTTCCCCCTCTTGCAGTTCATCCTGCGGACAAATTGCAGACGGTACGAAAGAGGCATGGAAAGGCGCCGAGTCTCCAAGTGGGGAGATTGTTAGTAAGGGGGCCTGAATGGAGAACACGAGCACCAGGAGATGAAAACTGAGGTGAGTTTCAGAAAGCTTTCCCGATCCCACGGTGTAGCATCCGCTGGGTTTCCAATGAGTGCTTTCGCTGTCGGAAGATTGCGTTGAACCTGGAGAGTTGGGACCCATGGAATGGGGAGCACGCAGGATTCCTTTCAAGGGTCTGCATTTGCTTTCCCAACCTCACCAATCGTCTCAGCCCCAAGAGTGTCCAGCCTTACGTCTTCTGCCGCTGGGGCTGTAGATGTGGTCAATGCTGGTTGCATGCCAGTCCCTGAACGCATTTTGGAAGAATTTCTCTCTGTTTTGCCCTGCTTGTTTCTTCTTTATGTTGGAAATGTATCCTCAGAATGGGTCTGAGCTGATTTTCCCTGCTGGTTTTAGGCCGCTTGACACACACTTGATGCACTTACACAGAGATATCAAGACTTAGCTTTGAAGATGCTTACTAGTCGGATAGATACTTGTGCGATGAACAGGGTCTGGTGAGTCCAGTTGATTGAGCAAGGAGTAGGTCGTGTCCATTCCATATTCGGTTTTCGGAAGGGTATCTGTGCTCATTTCAAACTCGAGTTTTATGCGTCACCCCACCTCACCTTTCCCCTGAAGCAGGCATAAGTGTGTTTTCTAAAAGCGTGACTCTGTTCTGTTTGGGGATTCAGTTCATGGGGAGCGATTTTTACATTCCCTCGATAAGTGATATCATAAGTTTCTTTTTTGTGGGACTTATTTCACTGAGGATGATCGTACCTAAATCCACTCAGGATGCTGCTACCAGCCTCATGACGTGGATTTCATGGCTGAGTGACACTCCATTGGACCTACGTAGCACCACTTCTGCACTTGTCCAATTGTCCACTCGTCTTTGTCCACTTTGCTCTTTCCTGGGATATGAAACGTGTACCGGAGTGGAGGTTCTTGTCAAGACAGCAGCCCTCAACTTTGGGGTCCCTGTGTCTGGTTGATTTTTTCATTTTCCCAAGGTCAACGCCCATGTGTGGAAGTGCCCTATGCTCTGTGGTTCTGTGTTTTCCATGGTTTGGGAAAGAGGATACACTTGTGAAGATTGGCTGTTGGCCATTGACATCCCGCCCATCAGCTTAACAAGGCTCCCTTGACTCCGTGGCCTGTCCTGCCTTTCTGGTTTTTAGACTTTTTTCGCCTGGCCCTTTTGCCCCGGGGGGGGCGAGAGATTTCTTTGTAGTGCTGATTTGCTCTCCCAGGTTGCTTGGTTGGCCAAAAAGGGCGTATGCGTTTTTTCCTGAATATATTCAGGAAAAAACGCATACGCCCTTTTTGGCCAACCACATCATTGTCCACGTTCTGGCGCTTTTCATGTGCTATCGGGGCCATTCCGATGTAGCCGTTGACATCCGTTTCCTGCAATTCTGCCTTGCGTTCAACGCCTCTTCGTAGCCTGACCTCAATATATTTTGGGGCGATAGTTATCGTTTAGAACTCTGCAGGTTTGGGAAGTGCAGTGCCCCTGAGCTCCATTTCCCAAGTCGCTTTTTTGTGAGTGGGACGCAACACGGCTGGATGGCTTCACGTCCTATTGTTGATCCGGGGTGGCAGGCTGAACCGCTGGTGAATTCTTCTTCGTGATGGGAAATGAGAGTGACATGTGCCCGACCAAACACCTCCAGCGAGTCTCTCATTGGTTCCCCCTCTTGCAGTTCATCCTGCGGACAAATTGCAGACGGTAAGAAAGAGGCATGGAAAGGCGCCGAGTCTCCAAGTGGGGAGATTGTTAGTAAGGGGGCCTGAATGGAGAACACGAGCACCAGGAGATGAAAACTGAGGTGAGTTTCAGAAAGCTTTCCCGATCCCACGGTGTAGCATCCGCTGGGTTTCCAATGAGTGCTTTCGCTGTCGGAAGATTGCGTTGAACCTGGAGAGTTGGGACCCATGGAATGGGGAGCACGCAGGATTCCTTTCAAGGGTCTGCATTTGCTTTCCCAACCTCACCAATCGTCTCAGCCCCAAGAGTGTCCAGCCTTATGTCTTCTGCCGCTGGGGCTGTAGATGTGGTCAATCCTCGTTGCATGCCAGTCCCTGAACGCATTTTGGAAGAATTTCTCTCTGTTTTGCCCTGCTTGTTTCTTCTTTATGTTGGAAATGTATCCTCAGAATGGGTCTGAGCTGATTTTCCCTGCTGGTTTTAGGCCGCTTGACACACACTTGATGCACTTACACAGAGATATCAAGACTTAGCTTTGAAGATGCTTACTAGTCGGATAGATACTTGTGCGATGAACAGGGTCTGGTGAGTCCAGTTGATTGAGCAAGGAGTAGGTCGTGTCCATTCCATATTCGGTTTTCGGAAGGGTATCTGTGCTCATTTCAAACTCGAGTTTTATGCGTCACCCCACCTCACCTTTCCCCTGAAGCAGGCATAAGTGTGTTTTCTAAAAGCATGACTCTGTTCTGTTTGGGGATTCAGTGCATGGGGAGCGATTTTTACATTCCCTCGATAAGTGATATCATAAGTTTCTTTTTTTGTGGGACTTATTTCCCTGAGGATGATCGTACCTAAATCCACTCAGGATGCTGCTACCAGCCTCATGACGTGGATTTCATGGCTGAGTGACACTCCATTGGACCTACGTAGCACCACTTGTCCACTTGTCCACTTGTCTTTGTCCACTTGTCCACTCGTCTTTGTCCACTTGGCTCTTTCCTGGGATATGAAACGTGTACCGGAGTGGAGGTTCTTGTCAAGACAGCAGCCCTCAACTTTGGGGTCCCTGTGTCTGGTTGATTTTTTCATTTTCCCAAGGTCAACGCCCATGTGTGGAAGTGCCCTATGCTCTGTGGTTCTGTGTTTTACATGGTTTGGGAAGGAGGATACACTTGTGAAGATTGGCTGTTGGCCATTGACATCCCGCCCATCAGCTTAACAAGGCTCCCTTGACTCCGGGGGCTGTCCTGCCTTTCTGGTTTTTAGACTTTTTTCGCCTGGCCCTTTTGCCCCGGGGGGGGGGGCGAGAGATTTCTTTGTAGTGCTGATTTGCTCTCCCAGGTTGCTTGGTTGGCCAAAAAGGGCGTATGCGTTTTTTCCTGAATATATTCAGGAAAAAACGCATACGCCCTTTTTGGCCAACCGCATCATTGTCCACGTTCTGGCGCTTTTCATGTGCTATCGGGGCCATTCCGATGTACCCGTTGACATCCGTTTCCTGCAGTTCTGCCTTGCGTTCAGCGCCTCTTCGTAGCCTGACCTCAATATATTTTGGGGCGATAGTTATCGTTTAGAACTCTGCAGGTTTGGGAAGTGCAGTGCCCCTGAGCTCCATTTCCCAAGTCGCTTTTTTGTGAGTGGGACGCAACACGGCTGGATGGCTTCACGCCCTATTGTCGATCCGGGGTGGCAGGCTGAACCGCTGGTGAATTCTTCTTCGTGATGGGAAATGAGAGTGACATGTGCCCGACCAAACACCTCCAGCGAGTCTCTCATTGGTTCCCCCTCTTGCAGTTCATCCTGCGGACAAATTGCAGACGGTACGAAAGAGGCATGGAAAGGCGCCGAGTCTCCAAGTGGGGAGATTGTTAGTAAGGGGGCCTGAATGGAGAACACGAGCACCAGGAGATGAAAACTGAGGTGAGTTTCAGAAAGCTTTCCCGATCCCACGGTGTAGCATCCGCTGGGTTTCCAATGAGTGCTTTCGCTGTCGGAAGATTGCGTTGAACCTGGAGAGTTGGGACCCATGGAATGGGGAGCACGCAGGATTCCTTTCAAGGGTCTGCATTTGCTTTCCCAACCTCACCAATCGTCTCAGCCCCAAGAGTGTCCAGCCTTATGTCTTCTGCCGCTGGGGCTGTAGATGTGGTCAATGCTGGTTGCATGCCAGTCCCTGAACGCATTTTGGAAGAATTTCTCTCTGTTTTGCCCTGCTTGTTTCTTCTTTATGTTGGAAATGTATCCTCAGAATGGGTCTGAGCTGATTTTCCCTGCTGGTTTTAGGCCGCTTGACACACACTTGATGCACTTACACAGAGATATCAAGACTTAGCTTTGAAGATGCTTACTAGTCGGATAGATACTTGTGCGATGAACAGGGTCTGGTGAGTCCAGTTGATTGAGCAAGGAGTAGGTCGTGTCCATTCCATATTCGGTTTTCGGAAGGGTATCTGTGCTCATTTCAAACTCGAGTTTTATGCGTCACCCCACCTCACCTTTCCCCTGAAGCAGGCATAAGTGTGTTTTCTAAAAGCGTGACTCTGTTCTGTTTGGGGATTCAGTGCATGGGGAGCGATTTTTACATTCCCTCGATAAGTGATATCATAAGTTTCTTTTTTGTGGGACTTATTTCACTGAGGATGATCGTACCTAAATCCACTCAGGATGCTGCTACCAGCCTCATGACGTGGATTTCATGGCTGAGTGACACTCCATTGGACCTACGTAGCACCACTTCTGCACTTGTCCACTTGTCCACTCGTCTTTGTCCACTTGGCTCTTTCCTGGGATATGAAACGTGTACCGGAGTGGAGGTTCTTGTCAAGACAGCAGCCCTCAACTTTGGGGTCCCTGTGTCTGGTTGATTTTTTCATTTTCCCAAGGTCAACGCCCATGTGTGGAAGTGCCCTATGCTCTGTGGTTCTGTGTTTTCCATGGTTTGGGAAAGAGGATACACTTGTGAAGATTGGCTGTTGGCCATTGACATCCCGCCCATCAGCTTAACAAGGCTCCCTTGACTCCGTGGGCTGTCCTGCCTTTCTGGTTTTTAGACTTTTTTCGCCTGGCCCTTTTGCCCCGGGGGGGGCGAGAGATTTCTTTGTAGTGCTGATTTGCTCTCCCAGGTTGCTTGGTTGGCCAAAAAGGGCGTATGCGTTTTTTCCTGAATATATTCAGGAAAAATCGCATACGCCCTTTTTGGCCAACCGCATCATTGTCCATGTTCTGGCGCTTTTCATGTGCTATCGGGGCCATTCCGATGTACCCGTTGACATCCGTTTCCTGAAGTTCTGCCTTGCGTTCAGCGCCTCTTCGTAGCCTGACCTCAATATATTTTGGGGCGATAGTTATCGTTTAGAACTCTGCAGGTTTGGGAAGTGCAGTGCCCCTGAGCTCCATTTCCCAAGTCGCTTTTTTGTGAGTGGGACGCAACACGGCTGGATGGCTTCACGCCCTATTGTCGATCCGGGGTGGCAGGCTGAACCGCTGGTGAATTCTTCTTCGTGATGGGAAATGAGAGTGACATGTGCCCGACCAAACACCTCCAGCGAGTCTCTCATTGGTTCCCCCTCTTGCAGTTCATCCTGCGGACAAATTGCAGACGGTACGAAAGAGGCATGGAAAGGCGCCGAGTCTCCAAGTGGGGAGATTGTTAGTAAGGGGGCCTGAATGGAGAACACGAGCACCAGGAGATGAAAACTGAGGTGAGTTTCAGAAAGCTTTCCCGATCCCACGGTGTAGCATCCGCTGGGTTTCCAATGAGTGCTTTCGCTGTCGGAAGATTGCGTTGAACCTGGAGAGTTGGGACCCATGGAATGGGGAGCACGCAGGATTCCTTTCAAGGGTCTGCATTTGCTTTCCCAACCTCACCAATCGTCTCAGCCCCAAGAGTGCCCAGCCTTATGTCTTCTGCCGCTGGGGCTGTACATGTGGTCAATGCTGGTTGCATGCCAGTCCCTGAACGCATTTTGGAAGAATTTCTCTCTGTTTTGCCCTGCTTGTTTCTTCTTTATGTTGGAAATGTATCCTCAGAATGGGTCTGAGCTGATTTTCCCTGCTGGTTTTAGGCCGCTTGACACACACTTGATGCACTTACACAGAGATATCAAGACTTAGCTTTTAAGATGCTTACTAGTCGGATAGATACTTGTGCGATGAACAGGGTCTGGTGAGTCCAGTTGATTGAGCAAGGAGTAGGTCGTGTCCATTCCATACTCGGTTTTCGGAAGGGTATCTGTGCTCATTTCAAACTCGAGTTTTATGCGTCACCCCACCTCACCTTTCCCCTGAAGCAGGCATAAGTGTGTTTTCTAAAAGCGTGACTCTGTTCTGTTTGGGGATTCAGTGCATGGGGAGCGATTTTTACATTCCCTCGATAAGTGATATCATAAGTTTCTTTTTTTGTGGGACTTATTTCACTGAGGATGATCGTACCTAAATCCACTCAGGATGCTGCTACCAGCCTCATGACGTGGATTTCATGGCTGAGTGACACTCCATTGGACCTACGTAGCACCACTTGTCCACTTGTCCACTTGTCTTTGTCCACTTGTCCACTCGTCTTTGTCCACTTGGCTCTTTCCTGGGATATGAAACGTGTACCGGAGTGGAGGTTCTTGTCAAGACAGCAGCCCTCAACTTTGGGGTCCCTGTGTCTGGTTGATTTTTTCATTTTCCCAAGGTCAACGCCCATGTGTGGAAGTGCCCTATGCTCTGTGGTTCTGTGTTTTCCATGGTTTGGGAAAGAGGATACACTTGTGAAGATTGGCTGTTGGCCATTGACATCCCGCCCATCAGCTTAACAAGGCTCCCTTGACTCCGTGGCCTGTCCTGCCTTTCTGGTTTTTAGACTTTTTTCACCTGGCCCTTTTGCCCCGGGGGGGGGGGGCGAGAGATTTCTTTGTAGTGCTGATTTGCTCTCCCAGGTTGCTTGGTTGGCCAAAAAGGGCGTATGCGAAAAAACGCATACGCCCTTTTTGGCCAACCACATCATTGTCCACGTTCTGGCACTTTTCATGTGCTATCGGGGCCATTCCGATGTAGCCGTTGACATCCGTTTCCTGCAATTCTGCCTTGCGTTCAACGCCTCTTCGTAGCCTGACCTCAATATATTTTGGGGCGATAGTTATCGTTTAGAACTCTGCAGGTTTGGGAAGTGCAGTGCCCCTGAGCTCCATTTCCCAAGTCGCTTTTTTGTGAGTGGGACGCAACACGGCTGGATGGCTTCACGTCCTATTGTCGATCCGGGGTGGCAGGCTGAACCGCTGGTGAATTCTTCTTCGTGATGGGAAATGAGAGTGACATGTGCCCCACCAAACACCTCCAGCGAGTCTCTCATTGGTTCCCCCTCTTGCAGTTCATCCTGCGGACAAATTGCAGACGGTACGAAAGAGACATGGAAAGGCGCCGAGTCTCCAAGTGGGGAGATTGTTAGTAAGGGGGCCTGAATGGAGAACACGAGCACCAGGAGATGAAAACTGAGGTGAGTTTCAGAAAGCTTTCCCGATCCCACGGTGTAGCATCCGCTGGGTTTCCAATGAGTGCTTTCGCTGTCGGAAGATTGCGTTGAACCTGGAGAGTTGGGACCCATGGAATGGGGAGCACGCAGGATTCCTTTCAAGGGTCTGCATTTGCTTTCCCAACCTCACCAATCGTCTCAGCCCCAAGAGTGTCCAGCCTTATGTCTTCTGCCGCTGGGGCTGTAGATGTGGTCAATCCTCGTTGCATGCCAGTCCCTGAACGCATTTTGGAAGAATTTCTCTCTGTTTTGCCCTGCTTGTTTCTTCTTTATGTTGGAAATGTATCCTCAGAATGGGTCTGAGCTGATTTTCCCTGCTGGTTGTAGGCCGCTTGACACACACTTGATGCACTTACACAGAGATATCAAGACTTAGCTTTTAAGATGCTTACTAGTCGGATAGATACTTGTGCGATGAACAGGGTCTGGTGAGTCCAGTTGATTGAGCAAGGAGTAGGTCGTGTCCATTCCATATTCGGTTTTCGGAAGGGTATCTGTGCTCATTTCAAACTCGAGTTTTATGCGTCACCCCACCTCACCTTTCCCCTGAAGCAGGCATAAGTGTGTTTTCTAAAAGCGAGACTCTATTCTGTTTGGGGATTCAGTTCATGGGGAGCGATTTTTACATTCCCTCGATAAGTGATATCATAAGTTTCTTTTTTGTGGGACTTATTTCACTGAGGATGATCGTACCTAAATCCACTCAGGATGCTGCTACCAGCCTCATGACGTGGATTTCATGACTGAGTGACACTCCATTGGACCTACGTAGCACCACTTCTGCACTTGTCCACTTGTCCACTCGTCTTTGTCCACTTGGCTCTTTCCTGGGATATGAAACGTGTACCGGAGTGGAGGTTCTTGTCAAGACAGCAGCCCTCAACTTTGGGGTCCCTGTGTCTGGTTGATTTTTTCATTTTCCCAAGGTCAACGCCCATGTGTGGAAGTGCCCTATGCTCTGTGGTTCTGTGTTTTACATGGTTTGGGAAAGAGGATACACTTGTGAAGATTGGCTGTTGGCCATTGACATCCCGCCCATCAGCTTAACAAGGCTCCCTTGACTCCGTGGCCTGTCCTGCCTTTCTGGTTTTTAGACTTTTTTCGCCTGGCCCTTTTGCCCCGGCGGGGGGGCGAGAGATTTCTTTCTAGTGCTGATTTGCTCTCCCAGGTTGCTTGGTTGGCCAAAAAGGGCGTATGCGTTTTTTCCTGAATATATTCAGGAAAAAACGCATACGCCCTTTTTGGCCAACCACATCATTGTCCACGTTCTGGCGCTTTTCATGTGCTATCGGGGCCATTCCGATGTAGCCGTTGACATCCGTTTCCTGCAATTCTGCCTTGCGTTCAACGCCTCTTCGTAGCCTGACCTCAATATATTTTGGGGCGATAGTTATCGTTTAGAACTCTGCAGGTTTGGGAAGTGCAGTGCCCCTGAGCTCCATTTCCCAAGTCGCTTTTTTGTGAGTGGGACGCAACACGGCTGGATGGCTTCACGCCCTATTGTCGATCCGGGGTGGCAGGCTGAACCGCTGGTGAATTCTTCTTCGTGATGGGAAATGAGAGTGACATGTGCCCGACCAAACACCTCCAGCGAGTCTCTCATTGGTTCCCCCTCTTGCAGTTCATCCTGCGGACAAATTGCAGACGGTACGAAAGAGGCATGGAAAGGCGCCGAGTCTCCAAGTGGGGAGATTGTTAGTAAGGGGGCCTGAATGGAGAACACGAGCACCAGGAGATGAAAACTGAGGTGAGTTTCAGAAAGCTTTCCCGATCCCACGGTGTAGCATCCGCTGGGTTTCCAATGAGTGCTTTCGCTGTCGGAAGATTGCGTTGAACCTGGAGAGTTGGGACCCATGGAATGGGGAGCACGCAGGATTCCTTTCAAGGGTCTGCATTTGCTTTCCCAACCTCACCAATCGTCTCAGCCCCAAGAGTGTCCAGCCTTATGTCTTCTGCCGCTGGGGCTGTAGATGTGGTCAATCCTGGTTGCATGCCAGTCCCTGAACGCATTTTGGAAGAATTTCTCTCTGTTTTGCCCTGCGTGTTTCTTCTTTATGTTGGAAATGTATCCTCAGAATGGGTCTGAGCTGATTTTCCCTGCTGGTTTTAGGCCGCTTGACACACACTTGATGCACTTACACAGAGATATCAAGACTTAGCTTTGAAGATGCTTACTAGTCGGATAGATACTTGTGCGATGAACAGGGTCTGGTGAGTCCAGTTGATTGAGCAAGGAGTAGGTCGTGTCCATTCCATATTCGGTTTTCGGAAGGGTATCTGTGCTCATTTCAAACTCGAGTTTTATGCGTCACCCCACCTCACCTTTCCCCTGAAGCAGGCATAAGTGTGTTTTCTAAAAGCGTGACTCTGTTCTGTTTGGGGATTCAGTGCATGGGGAGCGATTTTTACATTCCCTCGATAAGTGATATCATAAGTTTCTTTTTTTGTGGGACTTATTTCACTGAGGATGATCGTACCTAAATCCACTCAGGATGCTGCTACCAGCCTCATGACGTGGATTTCATGGCTGAGTGACACTCCATTGGACCTACGTAGCACCACTTGTCCACTTGTCCACTTGTCTTTGTCCAATTGTCCACTCGTCTTTGTCCACTTGGCTCTTTCCTGGGATATGAAACGTGTACCGGAGTGGAGGTTCTTGTCAAGACAGCAGCCCTCAACTTTGGGTTCCCTGTGTCTGGTTGATTTTTTCATTTTCCCAAGGTCAACGCCCATGTGTGGAAGTGCCCTATGCTCTGTGGTTCTGTGTTTTCCATGGTTTGGGAAAGAGGATACACTTGTGAAGATTGGCTGTTGGCCATTGACATCCCGCCCATCAGCTTAACAAGGCTCCCTTGACTCCGTGGCCTGTCCTGCCTTTCTGGTTTTTAGACTTTTTTCGCCTGGCCCTTTTGCCCCGGGGGGGGGGGGGGGCGAGAGATTTCTTTGTAGTGCTGATTTGCTCTCCCAGGTTGCTTGGTTGGCCAAAAAGGGCGTATGCGTTTTTTCCTGAATATATTCAGGAAAAAACGCATACGCCCTTTTTGGCCAACCACATCATTGTCCACGTTCTGGCGCTTTTCATGTGCTATCGGGGCCATTCCGATGTAGCCGTTGACATCCGTTTCCTGCAATTCTGCCTTGCGTTCAACGCCTCTTCGTAGCCTGACCTCAATATATTTTGGGGCGATAGTTATCGTTTAGAACTCTGCAGGTTTGGGAAGTGCAGTGCCCCTGAGCTCCATTTCCCAAGTCGCTTTTTTGTGAGTGGGACGCAACACGGCTGGATGGCTTCACGTCCTATTGTCGATCCGGGGTGGCAGGCTGAACCGCTGGTGAATTCTTCTTCGTGATGGGAAATGAGAGTGACATGTGCCCCACCAAACACCTCCAGCGAGTCTCTCATTGGTTCCCCCTCTTGCAGTTCATCCTGCGGACAAATTGCAGACGGTACGAAAGAGGCATGGAAAGGCGCCGAGTCTCCAAGTGGGGAGATTGTTAGTAAGGGGGCCTGAATGGAGAACACGAGCACGAGGAGATGAAAACTGAGGTGAGTTTCAGAAAGCTTTCCCGATCCCACGGTGTAGCATCCGCTGGGTTTCCAATGAGTGCTTTCGCTGTCGGAAGATTGCGTTGAACCTGGAGAGTTGGGACCCATGGAATGGGGAGCACGCAGGATTCCTTTCAAGGGTCTGCATTTGCTTTCCCAACCTCACCAATCGTCTCAGCCCCAAGAGTGTCCAGCCTTATGTCTTCTGCCGCTGGGGCTGTAGATGTGGTCAATCCTGGTTGCATGCCAGTCCCTGAACGCATTTTGGAAGAATTTCTCTCTGTTTTGCCCTGCTTGTTTCTTCTTTATGTTGGAAATGTATCCTCAGAATGGGTCTGAGCTGATTTTCCCTGCTGGTTTTAGGCCGCTTGACACACACTTGATGCACTTACACAGAGATATCAAGACTTAGCTTTGAAGATGCTTACTAGTCGGATAGATACTTGTGCGATGAACAGGGTCTGGTGAGTCCAGTTGATTGAGCAAGGAGTAGGTCGTGTCCATTCCATATTCGGTTTTCGGAAGGGTATCTGTGCTCATTTCAAACTCGAGTTTTATGCGTCACCCCACCTCACCTTTCCCCTGAAGCAGGCATAAGTGTGTTTTCTAAAAGCGTGACTCTGTTCTGTTTGGGGATTCAGTGCATGGGGAGCGATTTTTACATTCCCTCGATAAGTGATATCATAAGTTTCTTTTTTTGTGGGACTTATTTCACTGAGGATGATCGTACCTAAATCCACTCAGGATGCTGCTACCAGCCTCATGACGTGGATTTCATGGCTGAGTGACACTCCATTGGACCTACGTAGCACCACTTGTCCACTTGTCCACTTGTCTTTGTCCACTTGTCCACTCGTCTTTGTCCACTTGGCTCTTTCCTGGGATATGAAACGTGTACCGGAGTGGAGGTTCTTGTCAAGACAGCAGCCCTCAACTTTGGGGTCCCTGTGTCTGGTTGATTTTTTCATTTTCCCAAGGTCAACGCCCATGTGTGGAAGTGCCCTATGCTCTGTGGTTCTGTGTTTTCCATGGTTTGGGAAAGAGGATACACTTGTGAAGATTGGCTGTTGGCCATTGACATCCCGCCCATCAGCTTAACAAGGCTCCCTTGACTCCGTGGCCTGTCCTGCCTTTCTGGTTTTTAGACTTTTTTCGCCTGGCCCTTTTGCCCCGGGGGGGGGGGCGAGAGATTTCTTTGTAGTGCTGATTTGCTCTCCCAGGTTGCTTGGTTGGCCAAAAAGGGCGTATGCGTTTTTTCCTGAATATATTCAGGAAAAAACGCATACGCCCTTTTTGGCCAACCACATCATTGTCCACGTTCTGGCGCTTTTCATGTGCTATCGGGGCCATTCCGATGTAGCCGTTGACATCCGTTTCCTGCAATTCTGCCTTGCGTTCAACGCCTCTTCGTAGCCTGACCTCAATATATTTTGGGGCGATAGTTATCGTTTAGAACTCTGCAGGTTTGGGAAGTGCAGTGCCCCTGAGCTCCATTTCCCAAGTCGCTTTTTTGTGAGTGGGACGCAACACGGCTGGATGGCTTCACGCCCTATTGTCGATCCGGGGTGGCAGGCTGAACCGCTGGTGAATTCTTCTTCGTGATGGGAAATGAGAGTGACATGTGCCCCACCAAACACCTCCAGCGAGTCTCTCATTGGTTCCCCCTCTTGCAGTTCATCCTGCGGACAAATTGCAGACGGTACGAAAGAGGCATGGAAAGGCGCCGAGTCTCCAAGTGGGGAGATTGTTAGTAAGGGGGCCTGAATGGAGAACACGAGCACCAGGAGATGAAAACTGAGGTGAGTTTCAGAAAGCTTTCCTGATCCCACGGTGTAGCATCCGCTGGGTTTCCAATGAGTGCTTTCGCTGTCGGAAGATTGCGTTGAACCTGGAGAGTTGGGACCCATGGAATGGGGAGCACGCAGGATTCCTTTCAAGGGTCTGCATTTGCTTTCCCAACCTCACCAATCGTCTCAGCCCCAAGAGTGTCCAGCCTTATGTCTTCTGCCGCTGGGGCTGTAGATGTGGTCAATCCTGGTTGCATGCCAGTCCCTGAACGCATTTTGGAAGAATTTCTCTCTGTTTTGCCCTGCTTGTTTCTTCTTTATGTTGGAAATGTATCCTCAGAATGGGTCTGAGCTGATTTTCCCTGCTGGTTTTAGGCCGCTTGACACACACTTGATGCACTTACACAGAGATATCAAGACTTAGCTTTTAAGATGCTTACTAGTCGGATAGATACTTGTGCGATGAACAGGGTCTGGTGAGTCCAGTTGATTGAGCAAGGAGTAGGTCGTGTCCATTCCATATTCGGTTTTCGGAAGGGTATCTGTGCTCATTTCAAACTCGAGTTTTATGCGTCACCCCACCTCACCTTTCCCCTGAAGCAGGCATAAGTGTGTTTTCTAAAAGCGTGACTCTGTTCTGTTTGGGGATTCAGTGCATGGGGAGCGATTTTTACATTCCCTCGATAAGTGATATCATAAGTTTCTTTTTTGTGGGACTTATTTCACTGAGGATGATCGTACCTAAATCCACTCAGGATGCTGCTACCAGCCTCATGACGTGGATTTCATGGCTGAGTGACACTCCATTGGACCTACGTAGCACCACTTCTGCACTTGTCCACTTGTCCACTCGTCTTTGTCCACTTGGCTCTTTCCTGGGATATGAAACGTGTACCGGAGTGGAGGTTCTTGTCAAGACAGCAGCCCTCAACTTTGGGGTCCCTGTGTCTGGTTGATTTTTTCATTTTCCCAAGGTCAACGCCCATGTGTGGAAGTGCCCTATGCTCTGTGGTTCTGTGTTTTCCATGGTTTGGGAAAGAGGATACACTTGTGAAGATTGGCTGTTGGCCATTGACATCCCGCCCATCAGCTTAACAAGGCTCCCTTGACTCCGTGGCCTGTCCTGCCTTTCTGGTTTTTAGAGTTTTTTCGCCTGGCCCTTTTGCCCCGGGGGGGGCGAGAGATTTCTTTGTAGTGCTGATTTGCTCTCCCAGTTTGCTTGGTTGGCCAAAAAGGGCGTATGCGTTTTTTCCTGAATATATTCAGGAAAAAACGCATACGCCCTTTTTGGCCAACCACATCATTGTCCACGTTCTGGCGCTTTTCATGTGCTATCGGGGCCATTCCGATGTAGCCGTTGACATCCGTTTCCTGCAATTCTGCCTTGCGTTCAACGCCTCTTCGTAGCCTGACCTCAATATATTTTGGGGCGATAGTTATCGTTTAGAACTCTGCAGGTTTGGGAAGTGCAGTGCCCCTGAGCTCCATTTCCCAAGTCGCTTTTTTGTGAGTGGGACGCAACACGGCTGGATGGCTTCACGTCCTATTGTCGATCCGGGGTGGCAGGCTGAACCGCTGGTGAATTCTTCTTCGTGATGGGAAATGAGAGTGACATGTGCCCGACCAAACACCTCCAGCGAGTCTCTCATTGGTTCCCCCTCTTGCAGTTCATCCTGCGGACAAATTGCAGACGGTACGAAAGAGGCATGGAAAGGCGCCGAGTCTCCAAGTGGGGAGATTGTTAGTAAGGGGGCCTGAATGGAGAACACGAGCACCAGGAGATGAAAACTGAGGTGAGTTTCAGAAAGCTTTCCCGATCCCACGGTGTAGCATCCGCTGGGTTTCCAATGAGTGCTTTCGCTGTCGGAAGATTGCGTTGAACCTGGAGAGTTGGGACCCATGGAATGGGGAGCACGCAGGATTCCTTTCAAGGGTCTGCATTTGCTTTCCCAACCTCACCAATCGTCTCAGCCCCAAGAGTGTCCAGCCTTATGTCTTCTGCCGCTGGGGCTGTAGATGTGGTCAATCCTGGTTGCATGCCAGTCCCTGAACGCATTTTGGAAGAATTTCTCTCTGTTTTGCCCTGCTTGTTTCTTCTTTATGTTGGAAATGTATCCTCAGAATGGGTCTGAGCTGATTTTCCCTGCTGGTTTTAGGCCGCTTGACACACACTTGATGCACTTACACAGAGATATCAAGACTTAGCTTTGAAGATGCTTACTAGTCGGATAGATACTTGTGCGATGAACAGGGTCTGGTGAGTCCAGTTGATTGAGCAAGGAGTAGGTCGTGTCCATTCCATATTCGGTTTTCGGAAGGGTATCTGTGCTCATTTCAAACTCGAGTTTTATGCGTCACCCCACCTCACCTTTCCCCTGAAGCAGGCATAAGTGTGTTTTCTAAAAGCGTGACTCTGTTCTGTTTGGGGATTCAGTGCATGGGGAGCGATTTTTACATTCCCTCGATAAGTGATATCATAAGTTTCTTTTTTTGTGGGACTTATTTCACTGAGGATGATCGTACCTAAATCCACTCAGGATGCTGCTACCAGCCTCATGACGTGGATTTCATGGCTGAGTGACACTCCATTGGACCTACGTAGCACCACTTGTCCACTTGTCCACTTGTCTTTGTCCACTTGTCCACTCGTCTTTGTCCACTTGGCTCTTTCCTGGGATATGAAACGTGTACCGGAGTGGAGGTTCTTGTCAAGACAGCAGCCCTCAACTTTGGGGTCCCTGTGTCTGGTTGATTTTTTCATTTTCCCAAGGTCAACGCCCATGTGTGGAAGTGCCCTATGCTCTGTGGTTCTGTGTTTTCCATGGTTTGGGAAAGAGGATACACTTGTGAAGATTGGCTGTTGGCCATTGACATCCCGCCCATCAGCTTAACAAGGCTCCCTTGACTCCGTGGCCTGTCCTGCCTTTCTGGTTTTTAGACTTTTTTCGCCTGGCCCTTTTGCCCCGGGGGGGGGGGGGGGGGCGAGAGATTTCTTTGTAGTGCTGATTTGCTCTCCCAGGTTGCTTGGTTGGCCAAAAAGGGCGTATGCGTTTTTTCCTGAATATATTCAGGAAAAAACGCATACGCCCTTTTTGGCCAACCACATCATTGTCCACGTTCTGGCGCTTTTCATGTGCTATCGGGGCCATTCCGATGTAGCCGTTGACATCCGTTTCCTGCAATTCTGCCTTGCGTTCAACGCCTCTTCGTAGCCTGACCTCAATATATTTTGGGGCGATAGTTATCGTTTAGAACTCTGCAGGTTTGGGAAGTGCAGTGCCCCTGAGCTCCATTTCCCAAGTCGCTTTTTTGTGAGTGGGACGCAACACGGCTGGATGGCTTCACGTCCTATTGTCGATCCGGGGTGGCAGGCTGAACCGCTGGTGAATTCTTCTTCGTGATGGGAAATGAGAGTGACATGTGCCCCACCAAACACCTCCAGCGAGTCTCTCATTGGTTCCCCCTCTTGCAGTTCATCCTGCGGACAAATTGCAGACGGTACGAAAGAGGCATGGAAAGGCGCCGAGTCTCCAAGTGGGGAGATTGTTAGTAAGGGGGCCTGAATGGAGAACACGAGCACCAGGAGATGAAAACTGAGGTGAGTTTCAGAAAGCTTTCCCGATCCCACGGTGTAGCATCCGCTGGGTTTCCAATGAGTGCTTTCGCTGTCGGAAGATTGCGTTGAACCTGGAGAGTTGGGACCCATGGAATGGGGAGCACGCAGGATTCCTTTCAAGGGTCTGCATTTGCTTTCCCAACCTCACCAATCGTCTCAGCCCCAAGAGTGTCCAGCCTTATGTCTTCTGCCGCTGGGGCTGTAGATGTGGTCAATCCTGGTTGCATGCCAGTCCCTGAACGCATTTTGGAAGAATTTCTCTCTGTTTTGCCCTGCTTGTTTCTTCTTTATGTTGGAAATGTATCCTCAGAATGGGTCTGAGCTGATTTTCCCTGCTGGTTTTAGGCCGCTTGACACACACTTGATGCACTTACACAGAGATATCAAGACTTAGCTTTGAAGATGCTTACTAGTCGGATAGATACTTGTGCGATGAACAGGGTCTGGTGAGTCCAGTTGATTGAGCAAGGAGTAGGTCGTGTCCATTCCATATTCGGTTTTCGGAAGGGTATCTGTGCTCATTTCAAACTCGAGTTTTATGCGTCACCCCACCTCACCTTTCCCCTGAAGCAGGCATAAGTGTGTTTTCTAAAAGCGTGACTCTGTTCTGTTTGGGGATTCAGTGCATGGGGAGCGATTTTTACATTCCCTCGATAAGTGATATCATAAGTTTCTTTTTTGTGGGACTTATTTCACTGAGGATGATCGTACCTAAATCCACTCAGGATGCTGCTACCAGCCTCATGACGTGGATTTCATGGCTGAGTGACACTCCATTGGACCTACGTAGCACCACTTCTCTATTTGTCCACTTGTCCACTCGTCTTTGTCCACTTGGCTCTTTCCTGGGATATGAAACGTGTACCGGAGTGGAGGTTCTTGTCAAGACAGCAGCCCTCAACTTTGGGGTCCCTGTGTCTGGTTGATTTTTTCATTTTCCCAAGGTCAACGCCCATGTGTGGAAGTGCCCTATGCTCTGTGGTTCTGTGTTTTCCATGGTTTGGGAAAGAGGATACACTTGTGAAGATTGGCTGTTGGCCATTGACATCCCGCCCATCAGCTTAACAAGGCTCCCTTGACTTGGTGGCCTGCCCTGCCTTTCTGGTTTTTAGACTTTTTTCGCCTGGCCCTTTTGCCCCGGGGGGGGCGAGAGATTTCTTTGTAGTGCTGATTTGCTCTCCCAGGTTGCTTGGTTGGCCAAAAAGGGCGTATGCGTTTTTTCCTGAATATATTCAGGAAAAAACGCATACGCCCTTTTTGGCCAACCGCATCATTGTCCACGTTCTGGCGCTTTTCATGTGCTATCGGGGCCATTCCGATGTAGCCGTTGACATCCGTTTCCTGCAGTTCTGCCTTGCGTTCAACGCCTCTTCGTAGCCTGACCTCAATATATTTTGGGGCGATAGTTATCGTTTAGAACTCTGCAGGTTTGGGAAGTGCAGTGCCCCTGAGCTCCATTTCCCAAGTCGCTTTTTTGTGAGTGGGACGCAACACGGCTGGATGGCTTCACGTCCTATTGTTGATCCGGGGTGGCAGGCTGAACCGCTGGTGAATTCTTCTTCGTGATGGGAAATGAGAGTGACATGTGCCCGACCAAACACCTCCAGCGAGTCTCTCATTGGTTCCCCCTCTTGCAGTTCATCCTGCGGACAAATTGCAGACGGTACGAAAGAGGCATGGAAAGGCGCCGAGTCTCCAAGTGGGGAGATTGTTAGTAAGGGGGCCTGAATGGAGAACACGAGCACCAGGAGATGAAAACTGAGGTGAGTTTCAGAAAGCTTTCGCGATCCCACGGTGTAGCATCCGCTGGGTTTCCAATGAGTGCTTTCGCTGTCGGAAGATTGCGTTGAACCTGGAGAGTTGGGACCCATGGAATGGGGAGCACGCAGGATTCCTTTCAAGGGTCTGCATTTGCTTTCCCAACCTCACCAATCGTCTCAGCCCCAAGAGTGTCCAGCCTTATGTCTTCTGCCGCTGGGGCTGTAGATGTGGTCAATGCTGGTTGCATGCCAGTCCCTGAACGCATTTTGGAAGAATTTCTCTCTGTTTTGCCCTGCTTGTTTCTTCTTTATGTTGGAAATGTATCCTCAGAATGGGTCTGAGCTGATTTTCCCTGCTGGTTTTAGGCCGCTTGACACACACTTGATGCACTTACACAGAGATATCAAGACTTAGCTTTGAAGATGCTTACTAGTCGGATAGATACTTGTGCGATGAACAGGGTCTGGTGAGTCCAGTTGATTGAGCAAGGAGTAGGTCGTGTCCATTCCATATTCGGTTTTCGGAAGGGTATCTGTGCTCATTTCAAACTCGAGTTTTATGCGTCACCCCACCTCACCTTTCCCCTGAAGCAGGCATAAGTGTGTTTTCTAAAAGCGTAACTCTGTTCTGTTTGGGGATTCAGTGCATGGGGAGCGATTTTTACATTCCCTCGATAAGTGATATCATAAGTTTCTTTTTTTGTGGGACTTATTTCACTGAGGATGATCGTACCTAAATCCACTCAGGATGCTGCTACCAGCCTCATGACGTGGATTTCATGGCTGAGTGACACTCCATTGGACCTACGTAGCACCACTTGTCCACTTGTCCACTCGTCTTTGTCCACTTGGCTCTTTCCTGGGATATGAAACGTGTACCGGAGTGGAGGTTCTTGTCAAGACAGCAGCCCTCAACTTTGGGGTCCCTGTGTCTGGTTGATTTTTTCATTTTCCCAAGGTCAACGCCCATGTGTGGAAGTGCCCTATGCTCTGTGGTTCTGTGTTTTCCATGGTTTGGGAAAGAGGATACACTTGTGAAGATTGGCTGTTGGCCATTGACATCCCGCCCATCAGCTTAACAAGGCTCCCTTGACTCCGTGGCCTGTCCTGCCTTTCTGGTTTTTAGACTTTTTTCGCCTGGCCCTTTTGCCCCGGGGGGGGGGGGGCGAGAGATTTCTTTGTAGTGCTGATTTGCTCTCCCAGGTTGCTTGGTTGGCCAAAAAGGGCGTATGCGTTTTTTCCTGAATATATTCAGGAAAAAACGCATACGCCCTTTTTGGCCAACCACATCATTGTCCACGTTCTGGCGCTTTTCATGTGCTATCGGGGCCATTCCGATGTAGCCGTTGACATCCGTTTCCTGCAATTCTGCCTTGCGTTCAACGCCTCTTCGTAGCCTGACCTCAATATATTTTGGGGCGATAGTTATCGTTTAGAACTCTGCAGGTTTGGGAAGTGCAGTGCCCCTGAGCTCCATTTCCCAAGTCGCTTTTTTGTGAGTGGGACGCAACACGGCTGGATGGCTTCACGTCCTATTGTCGATCCGGGGTGGCAGGCTGAACCGCTGGTGAATTCTTCTTCGTGATGGGAAATGAGAGTGACATGTGCCCCACCAAACACCTCCAGCGAGTCTCTCATTGGTTCCCCCTCTTGCAGTTCATCCTGCGGACAAATTGCAGACGGTACGAAAGAGGCATGGAAAGGCGCCGAGTCTCCAAGTGGGGAGATTGTTAGTAAGGGGGCCTGAATGGAGAACACGAGCACCAGGAGATGAAAACTGAGGTGAGTTTCAGAAAGCTTTCCCGATCCCACGGTGTAGCATCCGCTGGGTTTCCAATGAGTGCTTTCGCTGTCGGAAGATTGCGTTGAACCTGGAGAGTTGGGACCCATGGAATGGGGAGCACGCAGGATTCCTTTCAAGGGTCTGCATTTGCTTTCCCAACCTCACCAATCGTCTCAGCCCCAAGAGTGTCCAGCCTTATGTCTTCTGCCGCTGGGGCTGTAGATGTGGTCAATCCTGGTTGCATGCCAGTCCCTGAACGCATTTTGGAAGAATTTCTCTCTGTTTTGCCCTGCTTGTTTCTTCTTTATGTTGGAAATGTATCCTCAGAATGGGTCTGAGCTGATTTTCCCTGCTGGTTTTAGGCCGCTTGACACACACTTGATGCACTTACACAGAGATATCAAGACTTAGCTTTGAAGATGCTTACTAGTCGGATAGATACTTGTGCGATGAACAGGGTCTGGTGAGTCCAGTTGATTGAGCAAGGAGTAGGTCGTGTCCATTCCATATTCGGTTTTCGGAAGGGTATCTGTGCTCATTTCAAACTCGAGTTTTATGCGTCACCCCACCTCACCTTTCCCCTGAAGCAGGCATAAGTGTGTTTTCTAAAAGCGTGACTCTGTTCTGTTTGGGGATTCAGTGCATGGGGAGCGATTTTTACATTCCCTCGATAAGTGATATCATAAGTTTCTTTTTTTGTGGGACTTATTTCACTGAGGATGATCGTACCTAAATCCACTCAGGATGCTGCTACCAGCCTCATGACGTGGATTTCATGGCTGAGTGACACTCCATTGGACCTACGTAGCACCACTTGTCCACTTGTCCACTTGTCTTTGTCCACTTGTCCACTCGTCTTTGTCCACTTGGCTCTTTCCTGGGATATGAAACGTGTACCGGAGTGGAGGTTCTTGTCAAGACAGCAGCCCTCAACTTTGGGGTCCCTGTGTCTGGTTGATTTTTTCATTTTCCCAAGGTCAACGCCCATGTGTGGAAGTGCCCTATGCTCTGTGGTTCTGTGTTTTACATGGTTTGGGAAGGGGGATACACTTGTGAAGATTGGCTGTTGGCCATTGACATCCCGCCCATCAGCTTAACAAGGCTCCCTTGACTCCGTGGGCTGTCCTGCCTTTCTGGTTTTTAGACTTTTTTCGCCTGGCCCTTTTGCCCCGGGGGGGGCGAGAGATTTCTTTGTAGTGCTGATTTGCTCTCCCAGGTTGCTTGGTTGGCCAAAAAGGGCGTATGCGTTTTTTCCTGAATATATTCAGGAAAAAACGCATACGCCCTTTTTGGCCAACCGCATCATTGTCCACGTTCTGGCGCTTTTCATGTGCTATCGGGGCCATTCCGATGTACCCGTTGACATCCGTTTCCTGCAGTTCTGCCTTGCGTTCAGCGCCTCTTCGTAGCCTGACCTCAATATATTTTGGGGCGATAGTTATCGTTTAGAACTCTGCAGGTTTGGGAAGTGCAGTGCCCCTGAGCTCCATTTCCCAAGTCGCTTTTTTGTGAGTGGGACGCAACACGGCTGGATGGCTTCACGCCCTATTGTCGATCCGGGGTGGCAGGCTGAACCGCTGGTGAATTCTTCTTCGTGATGGGAAATGAGAGTGACATGTGCCCCACCAAACACCTCCAGCGAGTCTCTCATTGGTTCCCCCTCTTGCAGTTCATCCTGCGGACAAATTGCAGACGGTACGAAAGAGGCATGGAAAGGCGCCGAGTCTCCAAGTGGGGAGATTGTTAGTAAGGGGGCCTGAATGGAGAACACGAGCACCAGGAGATGAAAACTGAGGTGAGTTTCAGAAAGCTTTCCCGATCCCACGGTGTAGCATCCGCTGGGTTTCCAATGAGTGCTTTCGCTGTCGGAAGATTGCGTTGAACCTGGAGAGTTGGGACCCATGGAATGGGGAGCACGCAGGATTCCTTTCAAGGGTCTGCATTTGCTTTCCCAACCTCACCAATCGTCTCAGCCCCAAGAGTGTCCAGCCTTATGTCTTCTGCCGCTGGGGCTGTAGATGTGGTCAATGCTGGTTGCATGCCAGTCCCTGAACGCATTTTGGAAGAATTTCTCTCTGTTTTGCCCTGCTTGTTTCTTCTTTATGTTGGAAATGTATCCTCAGAATGGGTCTGAGCTGATTTTCCCTGCTGGTTTTAGGCCGCTTGACACACACTTGATGCACTTACACAGAGATATCAAGACTTAGCTTTTAAGATGCTTACTAGTCGGATAGATACTTGTGCGATGAACAGGGTCTGGTGAGTCCAGTTGATTGAGCAAGGAGTAGGTCGTGTCCATTCCATATTCGGTTTTCGGAAGGGTATCTGTGCTCATTTCAAACTCGAGTTTTATGCGTCACCCCACCTCACCTTTCCCCTGAAGCAGGCATAAGTGTGTTTTCTAAAAGCGTGACTCTGTTCTGTTTGGGGATTCAGTGCATGGGGAGCGATTTTTACATTCCCTCGATAAGTGATATCATAAGTTTCTTTTTTTGTGGGACTTATTTCACTGAGGATGATCGTACCTAAATCCACTCAGGATGCTGCTACCAGCCTCATGACGTGGATTTCATGGCTGAGTGACACTCCATTGGACCTACGTAGCACCACTTGTCCACTTGTCCACTCGTCTTTGTCCACTTGGCTCTTTCCTGGGATATGAAACGTGTACCGGAGTGGAGGTTCTTGTCAAGACAGCAGCCCTCAACTTTGGGGTCCCTGTGTCTGGTTGATTTTTTCATTTTCCCAAGGTCAACGCCCATGTGTGGAAGTGCCCTAGGCTCTGTGGTTCTGTGTTTTCCATGGTTTGGGAAAGAGGATACACTTGTGAAGATTGGCTGTTGGCCATTGACATCCCGCCCATCAGCTTAACAAGGCTCCCTTGACTCCGTGGCCTGTCCTGCCTTTCTGGTTTTTAGACTTTTTTCGCCTGGCCCTTTTGCCCCGGGGGGGGGGGCGAGAGATTTCTTTGTAGTGCTGATTTGCTCTCCCAGGTTGCTTGGTTGGCCAAAAAGGGCGTATGCGTTTTTTCCTGAATATATTCAGGAAAAAACGCATACGCCCTTTTTGGCCAACCACATCATTGTCCACGTTCTGGCGCTTTTCATGTGCTATCGGGGCCATTCCGATGTAGCCGTTGACATCCGTTTCCTGCAATTCTGCCTTGCGTTCAACGCCTCTTCGTAGCCTGACCTCAATATATTTTGGGGCGATAGTTATCGTTTAGAACTCTGCAGGTTTGGGAAGTGCAGTGCCCCTGAGCTCCATTTCCCAAGTCGCTTTTTTGTGAGTGGGACGCAACACGGCTGGATGGCTTCACGTCCTATTGTCGATCCGGGGTGGCAGGCTGAACCGCTGGTGAATTCTTCTTCGTGATGGGAAATGAGAGTGACATGTGCCCGACCAAAGACCTCCAGCGAGTCTCTCATTGGTTCCCCCTCTTGCAGTTCATCCTGCGGACAAATTGCAGACGGTACGAAAGAGGCATGGAAAGGCGCCGAGTCTCCAAGTGGGGAGATTGTTAGTAAGGGGGCCTGAATGGAGAACACGAGCACCAGGAGATGAAAACTGAGGTGAGTTTCAGAAAGCTTTCCCGATCCCACGGTGTAGCATCCGCTGGGTTTCCAATGAGTGCTTTCGCTGTCGGAAGATTGCGTTGAACCTGGAGAGTTGGGACCCATGGAATGGGGAGCACGCAGGATTCCTTTCAAGGGTCTGCATTTGCTTTCCCAACCTCACCAATCGTCTCAGCCCCAAGAGTGTCCAGCCTTATGTCTTCTGCCGCTGGGGCTGTAGATGTGGTCAATCCTGGTTGCATGCCAGTCCCTGAACGCATTTTGGAAGAATTTCTCTCTGTTTTGCCCTGCTTGTTTCTTCTTTATGTTGGAAATGTATCCTCAGAATGGGTCTGAGCTGATTTTCCCTGCTGGTTTTAGGCCGCTTGACACACACTTGATGCACTTACACAGAGATATCAAGACTTAGCTTTGAAGATGCTTACTAGTCGGATAGATACTTGTGCGATGAACAGGGTCTGGTGAGTCCAGTTGATTGAGCAAGGAGTAGGTCGTGTCCATTCCATATTCGGTTTTCGGAAGGGTATCTGTGCTCATTTCAAACTCGAGTTTTATGCGTCACCCCACCTCACCTTTCCCCTGAAGCAGGCATAAGTGTGTTTTCTAAAAGCGTGACTCTGTTCTGTTTGGGGATTCAGTGCATGGGGAGCGATTTTTACATTCCCTCGATAAGTGATATCATAAGTTTCTTTTTTTGTGGGACTTATTTCACTGAGGATGATCGTACCTAAATCCACTCAGGATGCTGCTACCAGCCTCATGACGTGGATTTCATGGCTGAGTGACACTCCATTGGACCTACGTAGCACCACTTGTCCACTTGTCCACTTGTCTTTGTCCACTTGTCCACTCGTCTTTGTCCACTTGGCTCTTTCCTGGGATATGAAACGTGTACCGGAGTGGAGGTTCTTGTCAAGACAGCAGCCCTCAACTTTGGGGTCCCTGTGTCTGGTTGATTTTTTCATTTTCCCAAGGTCAACGCCCATGTGTGGAAGTGCCCTATGCTCTGTGGTTCTGTGTTTTACATGGTTTGGGAAGGGGGATACACTTGTGAAGATTGGCTGTTGGCCATTGACATCCCGCCCATCAGCTTAACAAGGCTCCCTTGACTCCGTGGCCTGTCCTGCCTTTCTGGTTTTTAGACTTTTTTCGCCTGGCCCTTTTGCCCCGGGGGGGGGGCGGGGCGAGAGATTTCTTTGTAGTGCTGATTTGCTCTCCCAGGTTGCTTGGTTGGCCAAAAAGGGCGTATGCGTTTTTTCCTGAATATATTCAGGAAAAAACGCATACGCCCTTTTTGGCCAACCGCATCATTGTCCACGTTCTGGCGCTTTTCATGTGCTATCGGGGCCATTCCGATGTACCCGTTGACATCCGTTTCCTGCAGTTCTGCCTTGCGTTCAGCGCCTCTTCGTAGCCTGACCTCAATATATTTTGGGGCGATAGTTATCGTTTAGAACTCTGCAGGTTTGGGAAGTGCAGTGCCCCTGAGCTCCATTTCCCAAGTCGCTTTTTTGTGAGTGGGACGCAACACGGCTGGATGGCTTCCCGCCCTATTGTCGATCCGGGGTGGCAGGCTGAACCGCTGGTGAATTCTTCTTCGTGATGGGAAATGAGAGTGACATGTGCCCGACCAAACACCTCCAGCGAGTCTCTCATTGGTTCCCCCTCTTGCAGTTCATCCTGCGGACAAATTGCAGACGGTACGAAAGAGGCATGGAAAGGCGCCGAGTCTCCAAGTGGGGAGATTGTTAGTAAGGGGGCCTGAATGGAGAACACGAGCACCAGGAGATGAAAACTGAGGTGAGTTTCAGAAAGCTTTCCCGATCCCACGGTGTAGCATCCGCTGGGTTTCCAATGAGTGCTTTCGCTGTCGGAAGATTGCGTTGAACCTGGAGAGTTGGGACCCATGGAATGGGGAGCACGCAGGATTCCTTTCAAGGGTCTGCATTTGCTTTCCCAACCTCACCAATCGTCTCAGCCCCAAGAGTGTCCAGCCTTATGTCTTCTGCCGCTGGGGCTGTAGATGTGGTCAATGCTGGTTGCATGCCAGTCCCTGAACGCATTTTGGAAGAATTTCTCTCTGTTTTGCCCTGCTTGTTTCTTCTTTATGTTGGAAATGTATCCTCAGAATGGGTCTGAGCTGATTTTCCCTGCTGGTTTTAGGCCGCTTGACACACACTTGATGCACTTACACAGAGATATCAAGACTTAGCTTTGAAGATGCTTACTAGTCGGATAGATACTTGTGCGATGAACAGGGTCTGGTGAGTCCAGTTGATTGAGCAAGGAGTAGGTCGTGTCCATTCCATATTCGGTTTTCGGAAGGGTATCTGTGCTCATTTCAAACTCGAGTTTTATGCGTCACCCCACCTCACCTTTCCCCTGAAGCAGGCATAAGTGTGTTTTCTAAAAGCGTGACTCTGTTCTGTTTGGGGATTCAGTGCATGGGGAGCGATTTTTACATTCCCTCGATAAGTGATATCATAAGTTTCTTTTTTTGTGGGACTTATTTCACTGAGGATGATCGTACCTAAATCCACTCAGGATGCTGCTACCAGCCTCATGACGTGGATTTCATGCCTGAGTGACACTCCATTGGACCTACGTAGCACCACTTGTCCACTTGTCCACTTGTCTTTGTCCACTTGTCCACTCGTCTTTGTCCACTTGGCTCTTTCCTGGGATATGAAACGTGTACCGGAGTGGAGGTTCTTGTCAAGACAGCAGCCCTCAACTTTGGGGTCCCTGTGTCTGGTTGATTTTTTCATTTTCCCAAGGTCAACGCCCATGTGTGGAAGTGCCCTATGCTCTGTGGTTCTGTGTTTTCCATGGTTTGGGAAAGAGGATACACTTGTGAAGATTGGCTGTTGGCCATTGACATCCCGCCCATCAGCTTAACAAGGCTCCCTTGACTCCGTGGCCTGTCCTGCCTTTCTGGTTTTTAGAGTTTTTTCGCCTGGCCCTTTTGCCCCGGGGGGGGCGAGAGATTTCTTTGTAGTGCTGATTTGCTCTCCCAGTTTGCTTGGTTGGCCAAAAAGGGCGTATGCGTTTTTTCCTGAATATATTCAGGAAAAAACGCATACGCCCTTTTTGGCCAACCACATCATTGTCCACGTTCTGGCGCTTTTCATGTGCTATCGGGGCCATTCCGATGTAGCCGTTGACATCCGTTTCCTGCAATTCTGCCTTGCGTTCAACGCCTCTTCGTAGCCTGACCTCAATATATTTTGGGGCGATAGTTATCGTTTAGAACTCTGCAGGTTTGGGAAGTGCAGTGCCCCTGAGCTCCATTTCCCAAGTCGCTTTTTTGTGAGTGGGACGCAACACGGCTGGATGGCTTCACGTCCTATTGTCGATCCGGGGTGGCAGGCTGAACCGCTGGTGAATTCTTCTTCGTGATGGGAAATGAGAGTGACATGTGCCCGACCAAACACCTCCAGCGAGTCTCTCATTGGTTCCCCCTCTTGCAGTTCATCCTGCGGACAAATTGCAGACGGTACGAAAGAGGCATGGAAAGGCGCCGAGTCTCCAAGTGGGGAGATTGTTAGTAAGGGGGCCTGAATGGAGAACACGAGCACCAGGAGATGAAAACTGAGGTGAGTTTCAGAAAGCTTTCCCGATCCCACGGTGTAGCATCCGCTGGGTTTCCAATGAGTGCTTTCGCTGTCGGAAGATTGCGTTGAACCTGGAGAGTTGGGACCCATGGAATGGGGAGCACGCAGGATTCCTTTCAAGGGTCTGCATTTGCTTTCCCAACCTCACCAATCGTCTCAGCCCCAAGAGTGTCCAGCCTTATGTCTTCTGCCGCTGGGGCTGTAGATGTGGTCAATCCTGGTTGCATGCCAGTCCCTGAACGCATTTTGGAAGAATTTCTCTCTGTTTTGCCCTGCTTGTTTCTTCTTTATGTTGGAAATGTATCCTCAGAATGGGTCTGAGCTGATTTTCCCTGCTGGTTTTAGGCCGCTTGACACACACTTGATGCACTTACACAGAGATATCAAGACTTAGCTTTGAAGATGCTTACTAGTCGGATAGATACTTGTGCGATGAACAGGGTCTGGTGAGTCCAGTTGATTGAGCAAGGAGTAGGTCGTGTCCATTCCATATTCGGTTTTCGGAAGGGTATCTGTGCTCATTTCAAACTCGAGTTTTATGCGTCACCCCACCTCACCTTTCCCCTGAAGCAGGCATAAGTGTGTTTTCTAAAAGCGTGACTCTGTTCTGTTTGGGGATTCAGTGCATGGGGAGCGATTTTTACATTCCCTCGATAAGTGATATCATAAGTTTCTTTTTTTGTGGGACTTATTTCACTGAGGATGATCGTACCTAAATCCACTCAGGATGCTGCTACCAGCCTCATGACGTGGATTTCATGGCTGAGTGACACTCCATTGGACCTACGTAGCACCACTTGTCCACTTGTCCACTTGTCTTTGTCCACTTGTCCACTCGTCTTTGTCCACTTGGCTCTTTCCTGGGATATGAAACGTGTACCGGAGTGGAGGTTCTTGTCAAGACAGCAGCCCTCAACTTTGGGGTCCCTGTGTCTGGTTGATTTTTTCATTTTCCCAAGGTCAACGCCCATGTGTGGAAGTGCCCTATGCTCTGTGGTTCTGTGTTTTCCATGGTTTGGGAAAGAGGATACACTTGTGAAGATTGGCTGTTGGCCATTGACATCCCGCCCATCAGCTTAACAAGGCTCCCTTGACTCCGTGGCCTGTCCTGCCTTTCTGGTTTTTAGACTTTTTTCGCCTGGCCCTTTTGCCCCGGGGGGGGGGGGGGGGGGCGAGAGATTTCTTTGTAGTGCTGATTTGCTCTCCCAGGTTGCTTGGTTGGCCAAAAAGGGCGTATGCGTTTTTTCCTGAATATATTCAGGAAAAAACGCATACGCCCTTTTTGGCCAACCACATCATTGTCCACGTTCTGGCGCTTTTCATGTGCTATCGGGGCCATTCCGATGTAGCCGTTGACATCCGTTTCCTGCAATTCTGCCTTGCGTTCAACGCCTCTTCGTAGCCTGACCTCAATATATTTTGGGGCGATAGTTATCGTTTAGAACTCTGCAGGTTTGGGAAGTGCAGTGCCCCTGAGCTCCATTTCCCAAGTCGCTTTTTTGTGAGTGGGACGCAACACGGCTGGATGGCTTCACGTCCTATTGTCGATCCGGGGTGGCAGGCTGAACCGCTGGTGAATTCTTCTTCGTGATGGGAAATGAGAGTGACATGTGCCCCACCAAACACCTCCAGCGAGTCTCTCATTGGTTCCCCCTCTTGCAGTTCATCCTGCGGACAAATTGCAGACGGTACGAAAGAGGCATGGAAAGGCGCCGAGTCTCCAAGTGGGGAGATTGTTAGTAAGGGGGCCTGAATGGAGAACACGAGCACCAGGAGATGAAAACTGAGGTGAGTTTCAGAAAGCTTTCCCGATCCCACGGTGTAGCATCCGCTGGGTTTCCAATGAGTGCTTTCGCTGTCGGAAGATTGCGTTGAACCTGGAGAGTTGGGACCCATGGAATGGGGAGCACGCAGGATTCCTTTCAAGGGTCTGCATTTGCTTTCCCAACCTCACCAATCGTCTCAGCCCCAAGAGTGTCCAGCCTTATGTCTTCTGCCGCTGGGGCTGTAGATGTGGTCAATCCTGGTTGCATGCCAGTCCCTGAACGCATTTTGGAAGAATTTCTCTCTGTTTTGCCCTGCTTGTTTCTTCTTTATGTTGGAAATGTATCCTCAGAATGGGTCTGAGCTGATTTTCCCTGCTGGTTTTAGGCCGCTTGACACACACTTGATGCACTTACACAGAGATATCAAGACTTAGCTTTGAAGATGCTTACTAGTCGGATAGATACTTGTGCGATGAACAGGGTCTGGTGAGTCCAGTTGATTGAGCAAGGAGTAGGTCGTGTCCATTCCATATTCGGTTTTCGGAAGGGTATCTGTGCTCATTTCAAACTCGAGTTTTATGCGTCACCCCACCTCACCTTTCCCCTGAAGCAGGCATAAGTGTGTTTTCTAAAAGCGTGACTCTGTTCTGTTTGGGGATTCAGTGCATGGGGAGCGATTTTTACATTCCCTCGATAAGTGATATCATAAGTTTCTTTTTTGTGGGACTTATTTCACTGAGGATGATCGTACCTAAATCCACTCAGGATGCTGCTACCAGCCTCATGACGTGGATTTCATGGCTGAGTGACACTCCATTGGACCTACGTAGCACCACTTCTCTATTTGTCCACTTGTCCACTCGTCTTTGTCCACTTGGCTCTTTCCTGGGATATGAAACGTGTACCGGAGTGGAGGTTCTTGTCAAGACAGCAGCCCTCAACTTTGGGGTCCCTGTGTCTGGTTGATTTTTTCATTTTCCCAAGGTCAACGCCCATGTGTGGAAGTGCCCTATGCTCTGTGGTTCTGTGTTTTCCATGGTTTGGGAAAGAGGATACACTTGTGAAGATTGGCTGTTGGCCATTGACATCCCGCCCATCAGCTTAACAAGGCTCCCTTGACTTGGTGGCCTGCCCTGCCTTTCTGGTTTTTAGACTTTTTTCGCCTGGCCCTTTTGCCCCGGGGGGGGCGAGAGATTTCTTTGTAGTGCTGATTTGCTCTCCCAGGTTGCTTGGTTGGCCAAAAAGGGCGTATGCGTTTTTTCCTGAATATATTCAGGAAAAAACGCATACGCCCTTTTTGGCCAACCGCATCATTGTCCACGTTCTGGCGCTTTTCATGTGCTATCGGGGCCATTCCGATGTAGCCGTTGACATCCGTTTCCTGCAGTTCTGCCTTGCGTTCAACGCCTCTTCGTAGCCTGACCTCAATATATTTTGGGGCGATAGTTATCGTTTAGAACTCTGCAGGTTTGGGAAGTGCAGTGCCCCTGAGCTCCATTTCCCAAGTCGCTTTTTTGTGAGTGGGACGCAACACGGCTGGATGGCTTCACGTCCTATTGTTGATCCGGGGTGGCAGGCTGAACCGCTGGTGAATTCTTCTTCGTGATGGGAAATGAGAGTGACATGTGCCCGACCAAACACCTCCAGCGAGTCTCTCATTGGTTCCCCCTCTTGCAGTTCATCCTGCGGACAAATTGCAGACGGTACGAAAGAGGCATGGAAAGGCGCCGAGTCTCCAAGTGGGGAGATTGTTAGTAAGGGGGCCTGAATGGAGAACACGAGCACCAGGAGATGAAAACTGAGGTGAGTTTCAGAAAGCTTTCGCGATCCCACGGTGTAGCATCCGCTGGGTTTCCAATGAGTGCTTTCGCTGTCGGAAGATTGCGTTGAACCTGGAGAGTTGGGACCCATGGAATGGGGAGCACGCAGGATTCCTTTCAAGGGTCTGCATTTGCTTTCCCAACCTCACCAATCGTCTCAGCCCCAAGAGTGTCCAGCCTTATGTCTTCTGCCGCTGGGGCTGTAGATGTGGTCAATGCTGGTTGCATGCCAGTCCCTGAACGCATTTTGGAAGAATTTCTCTCTGTTTTGCCCTGCTTGTTTCTTCTTTATGTTGGAAATGTATCCTCAGAATGGGTCTGAGCTGATTTTCCCTGCTGGTTTTAGGCCGCTTGACACACACTTGATGCACTTACACAGAGATATCAAGACTTAGCTTTGAAGATGCTTACTAGTCGGATAGATACTTGTGCGATGAACAGGGTCTGGTGAGTCCAGTTGATTGAGCAAGGAGTAGGTCGTGTCCATTCCATATTCGGTTTTCGGAAGGGTATCTGTGCTCATTTCAAACTCGAGTTTTATGCGTCACCCCACCTCACCTTTCCCCTGAAGCAGGCATAAGTGTGTTTTCTAAAAGCGTAACTCTGTTCTGTTTGGGGATTCAGTGCATGGGGAGCGATTTTTACATTCCCTCGATAAGTGATATCATAAGTTTCTTTTTTTGTGGGACTTATTTCACTGAGGATGATCGTACCTAAATCCACTCAGGATGCTGCTACCAGCCTCATGACGTGGATTTCATGGCTGAGTGACACTCCATTGGACCTACGTAGCACCACTTGTCCACTTGTCCACTCGTCTTTGTCCACTTGGCTCTTTCCTGGGATATGAAACGTGTACCGGAGTGGAGGTTCTTGTCAAGACAGCAGCCCTCAACTTTGGGGTCCCTGTGTCTGGTTGATTTTTTCATTTTCCCAAGGTCAACGCCCATGTGTGGAAGTGCCCTATGCTCTGTGGTTCTGTGTTTTCCATGGTTTGGGAAAGAGGATACACTTGTGAAGATTGGCTGTTGGCCATTGACATCCCGCCCATCAGCTTAACAAGGCTCCCTTGACTCCGTGGCCTGTCCTGCCTTTCTGGTTTTTAGACTTTTTTCGCCTGGCCCTTTTGCCCCGGGGGGGGGGGGGCGAGAGATTTCTTTGTAGTGCTGATTTGCTCTCCCAGGTTGCTTGGTTGGCCAAAAAGGGCGTATGCGTTTTTTCCTGAATATATTCAGGAAAAAACGCATACGCCCTTTTTGGCCAACCACATCATTGTCCACGTTCTGGCGCTTTTCATGTGCTATCGGGGCCATTCCGATGTAGCCGTTGACATCCGTTTCCTGCAATTCTGCCTTGCGTTCAACGCCTCTTCGTAGCCTGACCTCAATATATTTTGGGGCGATAGTTATCGTTTAGAACTCTGCAGGTTTGGGAAGTGCAGTGCCCCTGAGCTCCATTTCCCAAGTCGCTTTTTTGTGAGTGGGACGCAACACGGCTGGATGGCTTCACGTCCTATTGTCGATCCGGGGTGGCAGGCTGAACCGCTGGTGAATTCTTCTTCGTGATGGGAAATGAGAGTGACATGTGCCCCACCAAACACCTCCAGCGAGTCTCTCATTGGTTCCCCCTCTTGCAGTTCATCCTGCGGACAAATTGCAGACGGTACGAAAGAGGCATGGAAAGGCGCCGAGTCTCCAAGTGGGGAGATTGTTAGTAAGGGGGCCTGAATGGAGAACACGAGCACCAGGAGATGAAAACTGAGGTGAGTTTCAGAAAGCTTTCCCGATCCCACGGTGTAGCATCCGCTGGGTTTCCAATGAGTGCTTTCGCTGTCGGAAGATTGCGTTGAACCTGGAGAGTTGGGACCCATGGAATGGGGAGCACGCAGGATTCCTTTCAAGGGTCTGCATTTGCTTTCCCAACCTCACCAATCGTCTCAGCCCCAAGAGTGTCCAGCCTTATGTCTTCTGCCGCTGGGGCTGTAGATGTGGTCAATCCTGGTTGCATGCCAGTCCCTGAACGCATTTTGGAAGAATTTCTCTCTGTTTTGCCCTGCTTGTTTCTTCTTTATGTTGGAAATGTATCCTCAGAATGGGTCTGAGCTGATTTTCCCTGCTGGTTTTAGGCCGCTTGACACACACTTGATGCACTTACACAGAGATATCAAGACTTAGCTTTGAAGATGCTTACTAGTCGGATAGATACTTGTGCGATGAACAGGGTCTGGTGAGTCCAGTTGATTGAGCAAGGAGTAGGTCGTGTCCATTCCATATTCGGTTTTCGGAAGGGTATCTGTGCTCATTTCAAACTCGAGTTTTATGCGTCACCCCACCTCACCTTTCCCCTGAAGCAGGCATAAGTGTGTTTTCTAAAAGCGTGACTCTGTTCTGTTTGGGGATTCAGTGCATGGGGAGCGATTTTTACATTCCCTCGATAAGTGATATCATAAGTTTCTTTTTTTGTGGGACTTATTTCACTGAGGATGATCGTACCTAAATCCACTCAGGATGCTGCTACCAGCCTCATGACGTGGATTTCATGGCTGAGTGACACTCCATTGGACCTACGTAGCACCACTTGTCCACTTGTCCACTTGTCTTTGTCCACTTGTCCACTCGTCTTTGTCCACTTGGCTCTTTCCTGGGATATGAAACGTGTACCGGAGTGGAGGTTCTTGTCAAGACAGCAGCCCTCAACTTTGGGGTCCCTGTGTCTGGTTGATTTTTTCATTTTCCCAAGGTCAACGCCCATGTGTGGAAGTGCCCTATGCTCTGTGGTTCTGTGTTTTACATGGTTTGGGAAGGGGGATACACTTGTGAAGATTGGCTGTTGGCCATTGACATCCCGCCCATCAGCTTAACAAGGCTCCCTTGACTCCGTGGGCTGTCCTGCCTTTCTGGTTTTTAGACTTTTTTCGCCTGGCCCTTTTGCCCCGGGGGGGGCGAGAGATTTCTTTGTAGTGCTGATTTGCTCTCCCAGGTTGCTTGGTTGGCCAAAAAGGGCGTATGCGTTTTTTCCTGAATATATTCAGGAAAAAACGCATACGCCCTTTTTGGCCAACCGCATCATTGTCCACGTTCTGGCGCTTTTCATGTGCTATCGGGGCCATTCCGATGTACCCGTTGACATCCGTTTCCTGCAGTTCTGCCTTGCGTTCAGCGCCTCTTCGTAGCCTGACCTCAATATATTTTGGGGCGATAGTTATCGTTTAGAACTCTGCAGGTTTGGGAAGTGCAGTGCCCCTGAGCTCCATTTCCCAAGTCGCTTTTTTGTGAGTGGGACGCAACACGGCTGGATGGCTTCACGCCCTATTGTCGATCCGGGGTGGCAGGCTGAACCGCTGGTGAATTCTTCTTCGTGATGGGAAATGAGAGTGACATGTGCCCCACCAAACACCTCCAGCGAGTCTCTCATTGGTTCCCCCTCTTGCAGTTCATCCTGCGGACAAATTGCAGACGGTACGAAAGAGGCATGGAAAGGCGCCGAGTCTCCAAGTGGGGAGATTGTTAGTAAGGGGGCCTGAATGGAGAACACGAGCACCAGGAGATGAAAACTGAGGTGAGTTTCAGAAAGCTTTCCCGATCCCACGGTGTAGCATCCGCTGGGTTTCCAATGAGTGCTTTCGCTGTCGGAAGATTGCGTTGAACCTGGAGAGTTGGGACCCATGGAATGGGGAGCACGCAGGATTCCTTTCAAGGGTCTGCATTTGCTTTCCCAACCTCACCAATCGTCTCAGCCCCAAGAGTGTCCAGCCTTATGTCTTCTGCCGCTGGGGCTGTAGATGTGGTCAATGCTGGTTGCATGCCAGTCCCTGAACGCATTTTGGAAGAATTTCTCTCTGTTTTGCCCTGCTTGTTTCTTCTTTATGTTGGAAATGTATCCTCAGAATGGGTCTGAGCTGATTTTCCCTGCTGGTTTTAGGCCGCTTGACACACACTTGATGCACTTACACAGAGATATCAAGACTTAGCTTTTAAGATGCTTACTAGTCGGATAGATACTTGTGCGATGAACAGGGTCTGGTGAGTCCAGTTGATTGAGCAAGGAGTAGGTCGTGTCCATTCCATATTCGGTTTTCGGAAGGGTATCTGTGCTCATTTCAAACTCGAGTTTTATGCGTCACCCCACCTCACCTTTCCCCTGAAGCAGGCATAAGTGTGTTTTCTAAAAGCGTGACTCTGTTCTGTTTGGGGATTCAGTGCATGGGGAGCGATTTTTACATTCCCTCGATAAGTGATATCATAAGTTTCTTTTTTTGTGGGACTTATTTCACTGAGGATGATCGTACCTAAATCCACTCAGGATGCTGCTACCAGCCTCATGACGTGGATTTCATGGCTGAGTGACACTCCATTGGACCTACGTAGCACCACTTGTCCACTTGTCCACTCGTCTTTGTCCACTTGGCTCTTTCCTGGGATATGAAACGTGTACCGGAGTGGAGGTTCTTGTCAAGACAGCAGCCCTCAACTTTGGGGTCCCTGTGTCTGGTTGATTTTTTCATTTTCCCAAGGTCAACGCCCATGTGTGGAAGTGCCCTAGGCTCTGTGGTTCTGTGTTTTCCATGGTTTGGGAAAGAGGATACACTTGTGAAGATTGGCTGTTGGCCATTGACATCCCGCCCATCAGCTTAACAAGGCTCCCTTGACTCCGTGGCCTGTCCTGCCTTTCTGGTTTTTAGACTTTTTTCGCCTGGCCCTTTTGCCCCGGGGGGGGGGGCGAGAGATTTCTTTGTAGTGCTGATTTGCTCTCCCAGGTTGCTTGGTTGGCCAAAAAGGGCGTATGCGTTTTTTCCTGAATATATTCAGGAAAAAACGCATACGCCCTTTTTGGCCAACCACATCATTGTCCACGTTCTGGCGCTTTTCATGTGCTATCGGGGCCATTCCGATGTAGCCGTTGACATCCGTTTCCTGCAATTCTGCCTTGCGTTCAACGCCTCTTCGTAGCCTGACCTCAATATATTTTGGGGCGATAGTTATCGTTTAGAACTCTGCAGGTTTGGGAAGTGCAGTGCCCCTGAGCTCCATTTCCCAAGTCGCTTTTTTGTGAGTGGGACGCAACACGGCTGGATGGCTTCACGTCCTATTGTCGATCCGGGGTGGCAGGCTGAACCGCTGGTGAATTCTTCTTCGTGATGGGAAATGAGAGTGACATGTGCCCGACCAAAGACCTCCAGCGAGTCTCTCATTGGTTCCCCCTCTTGCAGTTCATCCTGCGGACAAATTGCAGACGGTACGAAAGAGGCATGGAAAGGCGCCGAGTCTCCAAGTGGGGAGATTGTTAGTAAGGGGGCCTGAATGGAGAACACGAGCACCAGGAGATGAAAACTGAGGTGAGTTTCAGAAAGCTTTCCCGATCCCACGGTGTAGCATCCGCTGGGTTTCCAATGAGTGCTTTCGCTGTCGGAAGATTGCGTTGAACCTGGAGAGTTGGGACCCATGGAATGGGGAGCACGCAGGATTCCTTTCAAGGGTCTGCATTTGCTTTCCCAACCTCACCAATCGTCTCAGCCCCAAGAGTGTCCAGCCTTATGTCTTCTGCCGCTGGGGCTGTAGATGTGGTCAATCCTGGTTGCATGCCAGTCCCTGAACGCATTTTGGAAGAATTTCTCTCTGTTTTGCCCTGCTTGTTTCTTCTTTATGTTGGAAATGTATCCTCAGAATGGGTCTGAGCTGATTTTCCCTGCTGGTTTTAGGCCGCTTGACACACACTTGATGCACTTACACAGAGATATCAAGACTTAGCTTTGAAGATGCTTACTAGTCGGATAGATACTTGTGCGATGAACAGGGTCTGGTGAGTCCAGTTGATTGAGCAAGGAGTAGGTCGTGTCCATTCCATATTCGGTTTTCGGAAGGGTATCTGTGCTCATTTCAAACTCGAGTTTTATGCGTCACCCCACCTCACCTTTCCCCTGAAGCAGGCATAAGTGTGTTTTCTAAAAGCGTGACTCTGTTCTGTTTGGGGATTCAGTGCATGGGGAGCGATTTTTACATTCCCTCGATAAGTGATATCATAAGTTTCTTTTTTTGTGGGACTTATTTCACTGAGGATGATCGTACCTAAATCCACTCAGGATGCTGCTACCAGCCTCATGACGTGGATTTCATGGCTGAGTGACACTCCATTGGACCTACGTAGCACCACTTGTCCACTTGTCCACTTGTCTTTGTCCACTTGTCCACTCGTCTTTGTCCACTTGGCTCTTTCCTGGGATATGAAACGTGTACCGGAGTGGAGGTTCTTGTCAAGACAGCAGCCCTCAACTTTGGGGTCCCTGTGTCTGGTTGATTTTTTCATTTTCCCAAGGTCAACGCCCATGTGTGGAAGTGCCCTATGCTCTGTGGTTCTGTGTTTTACATGGTTTGGGAAGGGGGATACACTTGTGAAGATTGGCTGTTGGCCATTGACATCCCGCCCATCAGCTTAACAAGGCTCCCTTGACTCCGTGGCCTGTCCTGCCTTTCTGGTTTTTAGACTTTTTTCGCCTGGCCCTTTTGCCCCGGGGGGGGGGCGGGGCGAGAGATTTCTTTGTAGTGCTGATTTGCTCTCCCAGGTTGCTTGGTTGGCCAAAAAGGGCGTATGCGTTTTTTCCTGAATATATTCAGGAAAAAACGCATACGCCCTTTTTGGCCAACCGCATCATTGTCCACGTTCTGGCGCTTTTCATGTGCTATCGGGGCCATTCCGATGTACCCGTTGACATCCGTTTCCTGCAGTTCTGCCTTGCGTTCAGCGCCTCTTCGTAGCCTGACCTCAATATATTTTGGGGCGATAGTTATCGTTTAGAACTCTGCAGGTTTGGGAAGTGCAGTGCCCCTGAGCTCCATTTCCCAAGTCGCTTTTTTGTGAGTGGGACGCAACACGGCTGGATGGCTTCCCGCCCTATTGTCGATCCGGGGTGGCAGGCTGAACCGCTGGTGAATTCTTCTTCGTGATGGGAAATGAGAGTGACATGTGCCCGACCAAACACCTCCAGCGAGTCTCTCATTGGTTCCCCCTCTTGCAGTTCATCCTGCGGACAAATTGCAGACGGTACGAAAGAGGCATGGAAAGGCGCCGAGTCTCCAAGTGGGGAGATTGTTAGTAAGGGGGCCTGAATGGAGAACACGAGCACCAGGAGATGAAAACTGAGGTGAGTTTCAGAAAGCTTTCCCGATCCCACGGTGTAGCATCCGCTGGGTTTCCAATGAGTGCTTTCGCTGTCGGAAGATTGCGTTGAACCTGGAGAGTTGGGACCCATGGAATGGGGAGCACGCAGGATTCCTTTCAAGGGTCTGCATTTGCTTTCCCAACCTCACCAATCGTCTCAGCCCCAAGAGTGTCCAGCCTTATGTCTTCTGCCGCTGGGGCTGTAGATGTGGTCAATGCTGGTTGCATGCCAGTCCCTGAACGCATTTTGGAAGAATTTCTCTCTGTTTTGCCCTGCTTGTTTCTTCTTTATGTTGGAAATGTATCCTCAGAATGGGTCTGAGCTGATTTTCCCTGCTGGTTTTAGGCCGCTTGACACACACTTGATGCACTTACACAGAGATATCAAGACTTAGCTTTGAAGATGCTTACTAGTCGGATAGATACTTGTGCGATGAACAGGGTCTGGTGAGTCCAGTTGATTGAGCAAGGAGTAGGTCGTGTCCATTCCATATTCGGTTTTCGGAAGGGTATCTGTGCTCATTTCAAACTCGAGTTTTATGCGTCACCCCACCTCACCTTTCCCCTGAAGCAGGCATAAGTGTGTTTTCTAAAAGCGTGACTCTGTTCTGTTTGGGGATTCAGTGCATGGGGAGCGATTTTTACATTCCCTCGATAAGTGATATCATAAGTTTCTTTTTTTGTGGGACTTATTTCACTGAGGATGATCGTACCTAAATCCACTCAGGATGCTGCTACCAGCCTCATGACGTGGATTTCATGGCTGAGTGACACTCCATTGGACCTACGTAGCACCACTTGTCCACTTGTCTTTGTCCACTTGTCCACTCGTCTTTGTCCACTTGGCTCTTTCCTGGGATATGAAACGTGTACCGGAGTGGAGGTTCTTGTCAAGACAGCAGCCCTCAACTTTGGGGTCCCTGTGTCTGGTTGATTTTTTCATTTTCCCAAGGTCAACGCCCATGTGTGGAAGTGCCCTATGCTCTGTGGTTCTGTGTTTTACATGGTTTGGGAAAGAGGATACACTTGTGAAGATTGGCTGTTGGCCATTGACATCCCGCCCATCAGCTTAACAAGGCTCCCTTGACTCCGTGGGCTGTCCTGCCTTTCTGGTTTTTAGACTTTTTTCGCCTGGCCCTTTTGCCCCGGGGGGGGCGAGAGATTTCTTTGTAGTGCTGATTTGCTCTCCCAGGTTGCTTGGTTGGCCAAAAAGGGCGTATGCGTTTTTTCCTGAATATATTCAGGAAAAAACGCATACGCCCTTTTTGGCCAACCGCATCATTGTCCACGTTCTGGCGCTTTTCATGTGCTATCGGGGCCATTCCGATGTACCCGTTGACATCCGTTTCCTGCAGTTCTGCCTTGCGTTCAGCGCCTCTTCGTAGCCTGACCTCAATATATTTTGGGGCGATAGTTATCGTTTAGAACTCTGCAGGTTTGGGAAGTGCAGTGCCCCTGAGCTCCATTTCCCAAGTCGCTTTTTTGTGAGTGGGACGCAACACGGCTGGATGGCTTCACGCCCTATTGTCGATCCGGGGTGGCAGGCTGAACCGCTGGTGAATTCTTCTTCGTGATGGGAAATGAGAGTGACATGTGCCCGACCAAACACCTCCAGCGAGTCTCTCATTGGTTCCCCCTCTTGCAGTTCATCCTGCGGACAAATTGCAGACGGTACGAAAGAGGCATGGAAAGGCGCCGAGTCTCCAAGTGGGGAGATTGTTAGTAAGGGGTCCTGAATGGAGAACACGAGCACCAGGAGATGAAAACTGAGGTGAGTTTCAGAAAGCTTTCCCGATCCCATGGTGTAGCATCCGCTGGGTTTCCAATGAGTGCTTTCGCTGTCGGAAGATTGCGTTGAACCTGGAGAGTTGGGACCCATGGAATGGGGAGCACGCAGGATTCCTTTCAAGGGTCTGCATTTGCTTTCCCAACCTCACCAATCGTCTCAGCCCCAAGAGTGTCCAGCCTTATGTCTTCTGCCGCTGGGGCTGTAGATGTGGTCAATCCTGGTTGCATGCCAGTCCCTGAACGCATTTTGGAAGAATTTCTCTCTGTTTTGCCCTGCTTGTTTCTTCTTTATGTTGGAAATGTATCCTCAGAATGGGTCTGAGCTGATTTTCCCTGCTGGTTTTAGGCCGCTTTACACACACTTGATGCACTTACACAGAGATATCAAGACTTAGCTTTGAAGATGCTTACTAGTCGGATAGATACTTGTGCGATGAACAGGGTCTGGTGAGTCCAGTTGATTGAGCAAGGAGTAGGTCGTGTCCATTCCATATTCGGTTTTCGGAAGGGTATCTGTGCTCATTTCAAACTCGAGTTTTATGCGTCACCCCACCTCACCTTTCCCCTGAAGCAGGCATAAGTGTGTTTTCTAAAAGCGTGACTCTGTTCTGTTTGGGGATTCAGTGCATGGGGAGCGATTTTTACATTCCCTCGATAAGTGATATCATAAGTTTCTTTTTTTGTGGGACTTATTTCACTGAGGATGATCGTACCTAAATCCACTCAGGATGCTGCTACCAGCCTCATGACGTGGATTTCATGGCTGAGTGACACTCCATTGGACCTACGTAGCACCACTTCTGCACTTGTCCACTTGTCCACTCGTCTTTGTCCACTTGGCTCTTTCCTGGGATATGAAACGTGTACCAGAGTGGAGGTTCTTGTCAAGACAGCAGCCCTCAACTTTGGGGTCCCTGTGTCTGGTTGATTTTTTCATTTTCCCAAGGTCAATGCCCATGTGTGGAAGTGCCCTATGCTCTGTGGTTCTGTGTTTTACATGGTTTGGGAAAGAGGATACACTTGTGAAGATTGGCTGTTGGCCATTGACATCCCGCCCATCAGCTTAACAAGGCTCCCTTGACTCCGTGGGCTGTCCTGCCTTTCTGGTTTTTAGACTTTTTTCGCCTGGCCCTTTTGCCCCGGGGGGTGGCGAGAGATTTCTTTGTAGTGCTGATTTGCTCTCCCAGGTTGCTTGGTTGGCCAAAAAGGGCGTATGCGTTTTTTCCTGAATATATTCAGGAAAAAACGCATACGCCCTTTTTGGCCAACCGCATCATTGTCCACGTTCTGGCGCTTTTCATGTGCTATCGGGGCCATTCCGATGTACCCGTTGACATCCGTTTCCTGCAGTTCTGCCTTGCGTTCAGCGCCTCTTCGTAGCCTGACCTCAATATATTTTGGGGCGATAGTTATCGTTTAGAACTCTGCCGGTTTGGGAAGTGCAGTGCCCCTGAGCTCCATTTCCCAAGTCGCTTTTTTGTGAGTGGGACGCAACACGGCTGGATGGCTTCACGCCCTATTGTCGATCCGGGGTGGCAGGCTGAACCGCTGGTGAATTCTTCTTCGTGATGGGAAATGAGAGTGACATGTGCCCGACCAAACACCTCCAGCGAGTCTCTCATTGGTTCCCCCTCTTGCAGTTCATCCTGCGGACAAATTGCAGACGGTACGAAAGAGGCATGGAAAGGCGCCGAGTCTCCAAGTGGGGAGATTGTTAGTAAGGGGGCCTGAATGGAGAACACGAGCACCAGGAGATGAAAACTGAGGTGAGTTTCAGAAAGCTTTCCCGATCCCACGGTGTAGCATCCGCTGGGTTTCCAATGAGTGCTTTCGATGTCAGAAGATTGCGTTGAACCTGGAGAGTTGGGACCCATGGAATGGGGAGCACGCAGGATTCCTTTCAAGGGTCTGCATTTGCTTTCCCAACCTCACCAATCGTCTCAGCCCCAAGAGTGTCCAGCCTTATGTCTTCTGCCGCTGGGGCTGTAGATGTGGTCAATCCTGGTTGCATGCCAGTCCCTGAACGCATTTTGGAAGAATTTCTCTCTGTTTTGCCCTGCTTGTTTCTTCTTTATGTTGGAAATGTATCCTCAGAATGGGTCTGAGCTGATTTTCCCTGCTGGTTTTAGGCCGCTTGACACACACTTGAAGCACTTACACAGAGATATCAAGACTTAGCTTTGAAGATGCTTACTAGTCGGATAGATACTTGTGCGATGAACAGGGTCTGGTGAGTCCAGTTGATTGAGCAAGGAGTAGGTCGTGTCCATTCCATATTCGGTTTTCGGAAGGGTATCTGTGCTCATTTCAAACTCGAGTTTTATGCGTCACCCCACCTCACCTTTCCCCTGAAGCAGGCATAAGTGTGTTTTCTAAAAGCGTGACTCTGTTCTGTTTGGGGATTCAGTTCATGGGGAGCGATTTTTACATTCCCTCGATAAGTGATATCATAAGTTTCTTTTTTGTGGGACTTATTTCACTGAGGATGATCGTACCTAAATCCACTCAGGATGCTGCTACCAGCCTCATGACGTGGATTTCATGGCTGAGTGACACTCCATTGGACCTACGTAGCACCACTTCTGCACTTGTCCACTTGTCCACTCGTCATTGTCCACTTGGCTCTTTCCTGGGATATGAAACGTGTACCGGAGTGTAGGTTCTTGTCAAGACAGCAGCCCTCAACTTTGGGGTCCCTGTGTCTGGTTGATTTTTTCATTTTCCCAAGGTCAACGCCCATGTGTGGAAGTGCCCTATGCTCTGTGGTTCTGTGTTTTACATGGTTTGGGAAAGAGGATACACTTGTGAAGATTGGCTGTTGGCCATTGACATCCCGCCCATCAGCTTAACAAGGCTCCCTTGACTCCGTGGGCTGTCCTGCCTTTCTGGTTTTTAGACTTTTTTCGCCTGGCCCTTTTGCCCCGGGGGGGGCGAGAGATTTCTTTGTAGTGCTGATTTGCTCTCCCAGGTTGCTTGGTTGGCCAAAAAGGGCGTATGCGTTTTTTCCTGAATATATTCAGGAAAAAACGCATACGCCCTTTTTGGCCAACCGCATCATTGTCCACGTTCTGGCGCTTTTCATGTGCTATCGGGGCCATTCCGATGTACCCGTTGACATCCGTTTCCTGCAGTTCTGCCTTGCGTTCAGCGCCTCTTCGTAGCCTGACCTCAATATATTTTGGGGCGATAGTTATCGTTTAGAACTCTGCAGGTTTGGGAAGTGCAGTGCCCCTGAGCTCCATTTCCCAAGTCGCTTTTTTGTGAGTGGGACGCAACACGGCTGGATGGCTTCACGCCCTATTGTCGATCCGGGGTGGCAGGCTGAACCGCTGGTGAATTCTTCTTCGTGATGGGAAATGAGAGTGACATGTGCCCGACCAAACACCTCCAGCGAGTCTCTCATTGGTTCCCCCTCTTGCAGTTCATCCTGCGGACAAATTGCAGACGGTACGAAAGAGGCATGGAAAGGCGCCGAGTCTCCAAGTGGGGAGATTGTTAGTAAGGGGTCCTGAATGGAGAACACGAGCACCAGGAGATGAAAACTGAGGTGAGTTTCAGAAAGCTTTCCCGATCCCATGGTGTAGCATCCGCTGGGTTTCCAATGAGTGCTTTCGCTGTCGGAAGATTGCGTTGAACCTGGAGAGTTGGGACCCATGGAATGGGGAGCACGCAGGATTCCTTTCAAGGGTCTGCATTTGCTTTCCCAACCTCACCAATCGTCTCAGCCCCAAGAGTGTCCAGCCTTATGTCTTCTGCCGCTGGGGCTGTAGATGTGGTCAATCCTGGTTGCATGCCAGTCCCTGAACGCATTTTGGAAGAATTTCTCTCTGTTTTGCCCTGCTTGTTTCTTCTTTATGTTGGAAATGTATCCTCAGAATGGGTCTGAGCTGATTTTCCCTGCTGGTTTTAGGCCGCTTTACACACACTTGATGCACTTACACAGAGATATCAAGACTTAGCTTTGAAGATGCTTACTAGTCGGATAGATACTTGTGCGATGAACAGGGTCTGGTGAGTCCAGTTGATTGAGCAAGGAGTAGGTCGTGTCCATTCCATATTCGGTTTTCGGAAGGGTATCTGTGCTCATTTCAAACTCGAGTTTTATGCGTCACCCCACCTCACCTTTCCCCTGAAGCAGGCATAAGTGTGTTTTCTAAAAGCGTGACTCTGTTCTGTTTGGGGATTCAGTGCATGGGGAGCGATTTTTACATTCCCTCGATAAGTGATATCATAAGTTTCTTTTTTTGTGGGACTTATTTCACTGAGGATGATCGTACCTAAATCCACTCAGGATGCTGCTACCAGCCTCATGACGTGGATTTCATGGCTGAGTGACACTCCATTGGACCTACGTAGCACCACTTCTGCACTTGTCCACTTGTCCACTCGTCTTTGTCCACTTGGCTCTTTCCTGGGATATGAAACGTGTACCAGAGTGGAGGTTCTTGTCAAGACAGCAGCCCTCAACTTTGGGGTCCCTGTGTCTGGTTGATTTTTTCATTTGCCCAAGGTCAACGCCCATGTGTGGAAGTGCCCTATGCTCTGTGGTTCTGTGTTTTACATGGTTTGGGAAAGAGGATACACTTGTGAAGATTGGCTGTTGGCCATTGACATCCCGCCCATCAGCTTAACAAGGCTCCCTTGACTCCGTGGGCTGTCCTGCCTTTCTGGTTTTTAGACTTTTTTCCCCTGGCCCTTTTGCCCCGGGGGGGGCGAGAGATTTCTTTGTAGTGCTGATTTGCTCTCCCAGGTTGCTTGGTTGGCCAAAAAGGGCGTATGCGTTTTTCCTGAATATATTCAGGAAAAAACGCATACGCCCTTTTTGGCCAACCGCATCATTGTCCACGTTCTGGCGCTTTTCATGTGCTATCGGGGCCATTCCGATGTACCCGTTGACATCCGTTTCCTGCAGTTCTGCCTTGCGTTCAGCGCCTCTTCGTAGCCTGACGTCAATATATTTTGGGGGGCTTCCCTGGTGGCGCAGTGGTTGAGAATCCGCCTGCCGATGCAGGAGACACGGGTTCGTGCCCTGGTCCGGGAAGATCCCACATGCCGCGGAGCAACTAAGCCCGTGAGCCATGGCCGCTGGGCCTGTGCGTCCGGAGCCTGTGCTCCGCAACGGGAGAGGCCACAACAGTGAGAGGCCCGCATACCGCAAAAAAAAAAAAAAAAAAAAAAAAAAATATATATATATATATATATATATTTTGGGGCGATATTTATCGTGTAGAACTCTGCAGGTTTGGGAAGTGCAGTGCCCCTGAGCTCCATTTCCCAAGTCGCTTTTTTGTGAGTGGGACGCAACACGGCTGGATGGCTTCACGCCCTATTGTCGATCCGGGGTGGCAGGCTGAACCGCTGGTGAATTCTTCTTCGTGATGGGAAATGAGAGTGACATGTGCCCGACCAAACACCTCCAGCGAGTCTCTCATTGGTTCCCCCTCTTGCAGTTCATCCTGCGGACAAATTGCAGACGGTACGAAAGAGGCTTGGAAAGGCGCCGAGTCTCCAAGTGGGGAGATTGTTAGTAAGGGGGCCTGAATGGAGAACACGAGCACCAGGAGATGAAAACTGAGGTGAGTTTCAGAAAGCTTTCCCGATCCCACGGTGTAGCATCCGCTGGGTTTCCAATGAGTGCTTTCGCTGTCGGAAGATTGCGTTGAACCTGGAGAGTTGGGACCCATGGAATGGGGAGCACGCAGGATTCCTTTCAAGGGTCTGCATTTGCTTTCCCAACCTCACCAATCGTCTCAGCCCAAGAGTGTCCAGCCTTATGTCTTCTGCCGCTGGGGCTGTAGATGTGGTCAATCCTGGTTGCATGCCAGTCCCTGAACGCATTTTGGAAGAATTTCTCTCTGTTTTGCCCTGCTTGTTTCTTCTTTATGTTGGAAATGTATCCTCAGAATGGGTCTGAGCTGATTTTCCCTGCTGGTTTTAGGCCGCTTGACACACACTTGATGCACTTACACAGAGATATCAAGACTTAGCTTTGAAGATGCTTACTAGTCGGATAGATACTTGTGCGATGAACAGGGTCTGGTGAGTCCAGTTGATTGAGCAAGGAGTAGGTCGTGTCCATTCCATATTCGGTTTTCGGAAGGGTATCTGTGCTCATTTCAAACTCGAGTTTTATGCGTCACCCCACCTCACCTTTCCCCTGAAGCAGGCATAAGTGTGTTTTCTAAAAGCGTGACTCTGTTCTGTTTGGGGATTCAGTGCATGGGGAGCGATTTTTACATTCCCTCGATAAGTGATATCATAAGTTTCTTTTTTTGTGGGACTTATTTCACTGAGGATGATCGTACCTAAATCCACTCAGGATGCTGCTACCAGCCTCATGACGTGGATTTCATGGCTGAGTGACACTCCATTGGACCTACGTAGCACCACTTGTCCACTTGTCCACTTGTCTTTGTCCACTTGTCCACTTGGCTCTTTCCTGGGATATGAAACGTGTACCGGAGTGGAGGTTCTTGTCAAGACAGCAGCCCTCAACTTTGGGGTCCCTGTGTCTGGTTGATTTTTTCATTTGCCCAAGGTCAACGCCCATGTGTGGAAGTGCCCTATGCTCTGTGGTTCTGTGTTTTCCATGGTTTGGGAAAGAGGATACACTTGTGAAGATTGGCTGTTGGCCATTGACATCCCGCCCATCAGCTTAACAAGGCTCCCTTGACTCCGTGGGCTGTCCTGCCTTTCTGGTTTTTAGACTTTTTTCGCCTGGCCCTTTTGCCCCGGGGGGGGGGCGAGAGATTTCTTTGTAGTGCTGATTTGCTCTCCCAGGTTGCTTGGTTGGCCAAAAAGGGCGTATGCGTTTTTTCCTGAATATATTCAGGAAAAAACGCATACGCCCTTTTTGGCCAACCGCATCATTGTCCACGTTCTGGCGCTTTTCATGTGCTATCGGGGCCATTCCGATGTACCCGTTGACATCCGTTTCCTGCAGTTCTGCCTTGCGTTCAGCGCCTCTTCGTAGCCTGACCGCAATATATTTTGGGGCGATAGTTATCGTTTAGAACTCTGCAGGTTTGGGAAGTGCAGTGCCCCTGAGCTCCATTTCCCAAGTCGCTTTTTTGTGAGTGGGACGCAACACGGCTGGATGGCTTCACGCCCTATTGTCGATCCGGGGTGGCAGGCTGAACCTCTGGTGAATTCTTCTTCGTGACGGGAAATGAGAGTGACATGTGCCCGACCAAACACCTCCAGCGAGTCTCTCATTGGTTCCCCCTCTTGCAGTTCATCCTGCGGACAAATTGCAGACGGTACGAAAGAGGCATGGAAAGGCGCCGAGTCTCCAAGTGGGGAGATTGTTAGTAAGGGGGCCTGAATGGAGAACACGAGCACCAGGAGATGAAAACTGAGGTGAGTTTCAGAAAGCTTTCCCGATCCCACGGTGTAGCATCCGCTGGGTTTCCAATGAGTGCTTTCGCTGTCGGAAGATTGCGTTGAACCTGGAGAGTTGGGACCCATGGAATGGGGAGCACGCAGGATTCCTTTCAAGGGTCTGCATTTGCTTTCCCAACCTCACCAATCGTCTCAGCCCAAGAGTGTCCAGCCTTATGTCTTCTGCCGCTGGGGCTGTAGATGTGGTCAATCCTGGTTGCATGCCAGTCCCTGAACGCATTTTGGAAGAATTTCTCTCTGTTTTGCCCTGCTTGTTTCTTCTTTATGTTGGAAATGTATCCTCAGAATGGGTCTGAGCTGATTTTCCCTGCTGGTTTTAGGCCGCTTGACACACACTTGATGCACTTACACAGAGATATCAAGACTTAGCTTTGAAGATGCTTACTAGTCGGATAGATACTTGTGCGATGAACAGGGTCTGGTGAGTCCAGTTGATTGAGCAAGGAGTAGGTCGTGTCCATTCCATATTCGGTTTTCGGAAGGGTATCTGTGCTCATTTCAAACTCGAGTTTTATGCGTCACCCCACCTCACCTTTCCCCTGAAGCAGGCATAAGTGTGTTTTCTAAAAGCGTGACTCTGTTCTGTTTGGGGATTCAGTGCATGGGGAGCGATTTTTACATTCCCTCGATAAGTGATATCATAAGTTTCTTTTTTTGTGGGACTTATTTCACTGAGGATGATCGTACCTAAATCCACTCAGGATGCTGCTACCAGCCTCATGACGTGGATTTCATGGCTGAGTGACACTCCATTGGACCTACGTAGCACCACTTCTGCACTTGTCCACTTGTCCACTCGTCTTTGTCCACTTGGCTCTTTCCTGGGATATGAAACGTGTACCGGAGTGGAGGTTCTTGTCAAGACAGCAGCCCTCAACTTTGGGGTCCCTGTGTCTGGTTGATTTTTTCATTTTCCCAAGGTCAACGCCCATGTGTGGAAGTGCCCTATGCTCTGTGGTTCTGTGTTTTCCATGGTTTGGGAAAGAGGATACACTTGTGAAGATTGGCTGTTGGCCATTGACATCCCGCCCATCAGCTTAACAAGGCTCCCTTGACTCCGTGGGCTGTCCTGCCTTTCTGGTTTTTAGACTTTTTTCGCCTGGCCCTTTTGCCCCGGGGGGGGCGGGCGAGAGATTTCTTTGTAGTGCTGATTTGCTCTCCCAGGTTGCTTGGTTGGCCAAAAAGGGCGTATGCGTTTTTTCCTGAATATATTCAGGAAAAAACGCATACGCCCTTTTTGGCCAACCACATCATTGTCCACGTTCTGGCACTTTTCATGTGCTATCGGGGCCATTCCGATGTAGCCGTTGACATCCGTTTCCTGCAATTCTGCCTTGCGTTCAACGCCTCTTGGTAGCCTGACCTCAATATATTTTGGGGCGATAGTTATCGTTTAGAACTCTGCAGGTTTGGGAAGTGCAGTGCCCCTGAGCTCCATTTCCCAAGTCGCTTTTTTGTGAGTGGGACGCAACACGGCTGGATGGCTTCACGTCCTATTGTCGATCCGGGGTGGCAGGCTGAACCGCTGGTGAATTCTTCTTCGTGATGGGAAATGAGAGTGACATGTGCCCGACCAAACACCTCCAGCGAGTCTCTCATTGGTTCCCCCTCTTGCAGTTCATCCTGCGGACAAATTGCAGACGGTACGAAAGAGGCATGGAAAGGCGCCGAGTCTCCAAGTGGGGAGATTGTTAGTAAGGGGGCCTGAATGGAGAACACGAGCACCAGGAGATGAAAACTGAGGTGAGTTTCAGAAAGCTTTCCCGATCCCACGGTGTAGCATCCGCTGGGTTTCCAATGAGTGCTTTCGCTGTCGGAAGATTGCGTTGAACCTGGAGAGTTGGGACCCATGGAATGGGGAGCACGCAGGATTCCTTTCAAGGGTCTGCATTTGCTTTCCCAACCTCACCAATCGTCTCAGCCCCAAGAGTGTCCAGCCTTATGTCTTCTGCCGCTGGGGCTGTAGATGTGGTCAATCCTGGTTGCATGCCAGTCCCTGAACGCATTTTGGAAGAATTTCTCTCTGTTTTGCCCTGCGTGTTTCTTCTTTATGTTGGAAATGTATCCTCAGAATGGGTCTGAGCTGATTTTCCCTGCTGGTTTTAGGCCGCTTGACACACACTTGATGCACTTACACAGAGATATCAAGACTTAGCTTTGAAGATGCTTACTAGTCGGATAGATACTTGTGCGATGAACAGGGTCTGGTGAGTCCAGTTGATTGAGCAAGGAGTAGGTCGTGTCCATTCCATATTCGGTTTTCGGAAGGGTATCTGTGCTCATTTCAAACTCGAGTTTTATGCGTCACCCCACCTCACCTTTCCCCTGAAGCAGGCATAAGTGTGTTTTCTAAAAGCGTGACTCTGTTCTATTTGGGGATTCAGTGCATGGGGAGCGATTTTTACATTCCCTCGATAAGTGATATCATAAGTTTCTTTTTTTGTGGGACTTATTTCACTGAGGATGATCGTACCTAAATCCACTCAGGATGCTGCTACCAGCCTCATGACGTGGATTTCATGGCTGAGTGACACTCCATTGGACCTACGTAGCACCACTTGTCCACTTGTCCACTTGTCTTTGTCCACTTGTCCACTCGTCTTTGTCCACTTGGCTCTTTCCTGGGATATGAAACGTGTACCGGAGTGGAGGTTCTTGTCAAGACAGCAGCCCCCAACTTTGGGGTCCCTGTGTCTGGTTGATTTTTTCATTTTCCCAAGGTCAACGCCCATGTGTGGAAGTGCCCTATGCTCTGTGGTTCTGTGTTTTACATGGTTTGGGAAAGAGGATACACTTGTGAAGATTGGCTGTTGGCCATTGACATCCCGCCCATCAGCTTAACAAGGCTCCCTTGACTCCGTGGCCAGTCCTGCCTTTCTGGTTTTTAGACTTTTTTCGCCTGGCCCTTTTGCCCCGGGGGGGGGGGGGGGCGAGAGATTTCTTTGTAGTGCTGATTTGCTCTCCCAGGTTGCTTGGTTGGCCAAAAAGGGCGTATGCGTTTTTTCCTGAATATATTCAGGAAAAAACGCATACGCCCTTTTTGGCCAACCACATCATTGTCCACATTCTGGCACTTTTCATGTGCTATCGGGGCCATTCCGATGTAGCCGTTGACATCCGTTTCCTGCAATTCTGCCTTGCGTTCAACGCCTCTTCGTAGCCTGACCTCAATATATTTTGGGGCGATAGTTATCGTTTAGAACTCTGCAGGTTTGGGAAGTGCAGTGCCCCTGAGCTCCATTTCCCAAGTCGCTTTTTTGTGAGTGGGACGCAACACGGCTGGATGGCTTCACGTCCTATTGTCGATCCGGGGTGGCAGGCTGAACCGCTGGTGAATTCTTCTTCGTGATGGGAAATGAGAGTGACATGTGCCCGACCAAACACCTCCAGCGAGTCTCTCATTGGTTCCCCCTCTTGCAGTTCATCCTGCGGACAAATTGCAGATGGTACGAAAGAGGCATGGAAAGGCGCCGAGTCTCCACGTGGGGAGATTGTTAGTAAGGGGGCCTGAATGGAGAACACGAGCACCAGGAGATGAAAACTGAGGTGAGTTTCAGAAAGCTTTCCCGATCCCACGGTGTAGCAACCGCTGGGTTTCCAATGAGTGCTTTCGCTGTCGGAAGATTGCGTTGAACCTGGAGAGTTGGGACCCATGGAATGGGGAGCACGCAGGATTCCTTTCAAGGGTCTGCATTTGCTTTCCCAACCTCACCAATCGTCTCAGCCCCAAGAGGGTCCAGCCTTATGTCTTCTGCCGCTGGGGCTGTAGATGTGGTCAATGCTGGTTGCATGCCAGTCCCTGAACGCATTTTGGAAGAATTTCTCTCTGTTTTGCCCTGCTTGTTTCTTCTTTATGTTGGAAATGTATCCTCAGAATGGGTCTGAGCTGATTTTCCCTGCTGGTTTTAGGCCGCTTGACACACACTTGATGCACTTACACAGAGATATCAAGACTTAGCTTTGAAGATGCTTACTAGTCGGATAGATACTTGTGCGATGAACAGTGTCTGGTGAGTCCAGTTGATTGAGCAAGGAGTAGGTCGTGTCCATTCCATATTCGGTTTTCGGAAGGGTATCTGTGCTCATTTCAAACTCGAGTTTTATGCGTCACCCCACCTCACCTTTCCCCTGAAGCAGGCATAAGTGTGTTTTCTAAAAGCGTGACTCTGTTCTGTTTGGGGATTCAGTGCATGGGGAGCGATTTTTACATTCCCTCGATAAGTGATATCATAAGTTTCTTTTTTGTGGGACTTATTTCACTGAGGATGATCGTACCTAAATCCACTCAGGATGCTGCTACCAGCCTCATGACGTGGATTTCATGGCTGAGTGACACTCCATTGGACCTACGTAGCACCACTTCTGCACTTGTCCACTTGTCCACTCGTCTTTGTCCACTTTGCTCTTTCCTGGGATATGAAACGTGTACCGGAGTGGAGGTTCTTGTCAAGACAGCAGCCCTCAACTTTGGGGTCCCTGTGTCTGGTTGATTTTTTCATTTTCCCAAGGTCAACGCCCATGTGTGGAAGTGCCCTATGCTCTGTGGTTCTGTGTTTTACATGGTTTGGGAAAGAGGATACACTTGTGAAGATTGGCTGTTGGCCATTGACATCCCGCCCATCAGCTTAACAAGGCTCCCTTGACTCCGTGGGCTGTCCTGCCTTTCTGGTTTTTAGACTTTTTTCGCCTGGCCCTTTTGCCCCGGGGGGGGGGGGGCGAGAGATTTCTTTGTAGTGCTGATTTGCTCTCCCAGGTTGCTTGGTTGGCCAAAAAGGGCGTATGCGTTTTTTCCTGAATATATTCAGGAAAAAACGCATACGCCCTTTTTGTCCAACCGCATCATTGTCCACGTTCTGGCGCTTTTCATGTGCTATCGGGGCCATTCCGATGTACCCGTTGACATCCGTTTCCTGCAGTTCTGCCTTGCGTTCAGCGCCTCTTCGTAGCCTGACCTCAATATATTTTGGGGCGATAGTTATCGTTTAGAACTCTGCAGGTTTGGGAAGTGCAGTGCCCCTGAGCTCCATTTCCCAAGTCGCTTTTTTGTGAGTGGGACGCAACACGGCTGGATGGCTTCACGCCCTATTGTCGATCCGGGGTGGCAGGCTGAACCGCTGGTGAATTCTTCTTCGTGATGGGAAATGAGAGTGACATGTGCCCGACCAAACACCTCCAGCGAGTCTCTCATTGGTTCCCCCTCTTGCAGTTCATCCTGCGGACAAATTGCAGACGGTACGAAAGAGGCATGGAAAGGCGCCGAGTCTCCAAGTGGGGAGATTGTTAGTAAGGGGGCCTGAATGGAGAACACGAGCACCAGGAGATGAAAACTGAGGTGAGTTTCAGAAAGCTTTCCCGATCCCATGGTGTAGCATCCGCTGGGTTTCCAATGAGTGCTTTCGCTGTCGGAAGATTGCGTTGAACCTGGAGAGTTGGGACCCATGGAATGGGGAGCACGCAGGATTCCTTTCAAGGGTCTGCATTTGCTTTCCCAACCTCACCAATCGTCTCAGCCCCAAGAGTGTCCAGCCTTATGTCTTCTGCCGCTGGGGCTGTAGATGTGGTCAATCCTGGTTGCATGCCAGTCCCTGAACGCATTTTGGAAGAATTTCTCTCTGTTTTGCCCTGCTTGTTTCTTCTTTATGTTGGAAATGTATCCTCAGAATGGGTCTGAGCTGATTTTCCCTGCTGGTTTTAGGCCGCTTTACACACACTTGATGCACTTACACAGAGATATCAAGACTTAGCTTTGAAGATGCTTACTAGTCGGATAGATACTTGTGCGATGAACAGGGTCTGGTGAGTCCAGTTGATTGAGCAAGGAGTAGGTCGTGTCCATTCCATATTCGGTTTTCGGAAGGGTATCTGTGCTCATTTCAAACTCGAGTTTTATGCGTCACCCCACCTCACCTTTCCCCTGAAGCAGGCATAAGTGTGTTTTCTAAAAGCGTGACTCTGTTCTGTTTGGGGATTCAGTGCATGGGGAGCGATTTTTACATTCCCTCGATAAGTGATATCATAAGTTTCTTTTTTTGTGGGACTTATTTCACTGAGGATGATCGTACCTAAATCCACTCAGGATGCTGCTACCAGCCTCATGACGTGGATTTCATGGCTGAGTGACACTCCATTGGACCTACGTAGCACCACTTCTGCACTTGTCCACTTGTCCACTCGTCTTTGTCCACTTGGCTCTTTCCTGGGATATGAAACGTGTACCAGAGTGGAGGTTCTTGTCAAGACAGCAGCCCTCAACTTTGGGGTCCCTGTGTCTGGTTGATTTTTTCATTTTCCCAAGGTCAATGCCCATGTGTGGAAGTGCCCTATGCTCTGTGGTTCTGTGTTTTACATGGTTTGGGAAAGAGGATACACTTGTGAAGATTGGCTGTTGGCCATTGACATCCCGCCCATCAGCTTAACAAGGCTCCCTTGACTCCGTGGGCTGTCCTGCCTTTCTGGTTTTTAGACTTTTTTCGCCTGGCCCTTTTGCCCCGGGGGGTGGCGAGAGATTTCTTTGTAGTGCTGATTTGCTCTCCCAGGTTGCTTGGTTGGCCAAAAAGGGCGTATGCGTTTTTTCCTGAATATATTCAGGAAAAAACGCATACGCCCTTTTTGGCCAACCGCATCATTGTCCACGTTCTGGCGCTTTTCATGTGCTATCGGGGCCATTCCGATGTACCCGTTGACATCCGTTTCCTGCAGTTCTGCCTTGCGTTCAGCGCCTCTTCGTAGCCTGACCTCAATATATTTTGGGGCGATAGTTATCGTTTAGAACTCTGCCGGTTTGGGAAGTGCAGTGCCCCTGAGCTCCATTTCCCAAGTCGCTTTTTTGTGAGTGGGACGCAACACGGCTGGATGGCTTCACGCCCTATTGTCGATCCGGGGTGGCAGGCTGAACCGCTGGTGAATTCTTCTTCGTGATGGGAAATGAGAGTGACATGTGCCCGACCAAACACCTCCAGCGAGTCTCTCATTGGTTCCCCCTCTTGCAGTTCATCCTGCGGACAAATTGCAGACGGTACGAAAGAGGCATGGAAAGGCGCCGAGTCTCCAAGTGGGGAGATTGTTAGTAAGGGGGCCTGAATGGAGAACACGAGCACCAGGAGATGAAAACTGAGGTGAGTTTCAGAAAGCTTTCCCGATCCCACGGTGTAGCATCCGCTGGGTTTCCAATGAGTGCTTTCGATGTCAGAAGATTGCGTTGAACCTGGAGAGTTGGGACCCATGGAATGGGGAGCACGCAGGATTCCTTTCAAGGGTCTGCATTTGCTTTCCCAACCTCACCAATCGTCTCAGCCCCAAGAGTGTCCAGCCTTATGTCTTCTGCCGCTGGGGCTGTAGATGTGGTCAATCCTGGTTGCATGCCAGTCCCTGAACGCATTTTGGAAGAATTTCTCTCTGTTTTGCCCTGCTTGTTTCTTCTTTATGTTGGAAATGTATCCTCAGAATGGGTCTGAGCTGATTTTCCCTGCTGGTTTTAGGCCGCTTGACACACACTTGAAGCACTTACACAGAGATATCAAGACTTAGCTTTGAAGATGCTTACTAGTCGGATAGATACTTGTGCGATGAACAGGGTCTGGTGAGTCCAGTTGATTGAGCAAGGAGTAGGTCGTGTCCATTCCATATTCGGTTTTCGGAAGGGTATCTGTGCTCATTTCAAACTCGAGTTTTATGCGTCACCCCACCTCACCTTTCCCCTGAAGCAGGCATAAGTGTGTTTTCTAAAAGCGTGACTCTGTTCTGTTTGGGGATTCAGTTCATGGGGAGCGATTTTTACATTCCCTCGATAAGTGATATCATAAGTTTCTTTTTTGTGGGACTTATTTCACTGAGGATGATCGTACCTAAATCCACTCAGGATGCTGCTACCAGCCTCATGACGTGGATTTCATGGCTGAGTGACACTCCATTGGACCTACGTAGCACCACTTCTGCACTTGTCCACTTGTCCACTCGTCATTGTCCACTTGGCTCTTTCCTGGGATATGAAACGTGTACCGGAGTGTAGGTTCTTGTCAAGACAGCAGCCCTCAACTTTGGGGTCCCTGTGTCTGGTTGATTTTTTCATTTTCCCAAGGTCAACGCCCATGTGTGGAAGTGCCCTATGCTCTGTGGTTCTGTGTTTTACATGGTTTGGGAAAGAGGATACACTTGTGAAGATTGGCTGTTGGCCATTGACATCCCGCCCATCAGCTTAACAAGGCTCCCTTGACTCCGTGGGCTGTCCTGCCTTTCTGGTTTTTAGACTTTTTTCGCCTGGCCCTTTTGCCCCGGGGGGGGCGAGAGATTTCTTTGTAGTGCTGATTTGCTCTCCCAGGTTGCTTGGTTGGCCAAAAAGGGCGTATGCGTTTTTTCCTGAATATATTCAGGAAAAAACGCATACGCCCTTTTTGGCCAACCGCATCATTGTCCACGTTCTGGCGCTTTTCATGTGCTATCGGGGCCATTCCGATGTACCCGTTGACATCCGTTTCCTGCAGTTCTGCCTTGCGTTCAGCGCCTCTTCGTAGCCTGACCTCAATATATTTTGGGGCGATAGTTATCGTTTAGAACTCTGCAGGTTTGGGAAGTGCAGTGCCCCTGAGCTCCATTTCCCAAGTCGCTTTTTTGTGAGTGGGACGCAACACGGCTGGATGGCTTCACGCCCTATTGTCGATCCGGGGTGGCAGGCTGAACCGCTGGTGAATTCTTCTTCGTGATGGGAAATGAGAGTGACATGTGCCCGACCAAACACCTCCAGCGAGTCTCTCATTGGTTCCCCCTCTTGCAGTTCATCCTGCGGACAAATTGCAGACGGTACGAAAGAGGCATGGAAAGGCGCCGAGTCTCCAAGTGGGGAGATTGTTAGTAAGGGGTCCTGAATGGAGAACACGAGCACCAGGAGATGAAAACTGAGGTGAGTTTCAGAAAGCTTTCCCGATCCCATGGTGTAGCATCCGCTGGGTTTCCAATGAGTGCTTTCGCTGTCGGAAGATTGCGTTGAACCTGGAGAGTTGGGACCCATGGAATGGGGAGCACGCAGGATTCCTTTCAAGGGTCTGCATTTGCTTTCCCAACCTCACCAATCGTCTCAGCCCCAAGAGTGTCCAGCCTTATGTCTTCTGCCGCTGGGGCTGTAGATGTGGTCAATCCTGGTTGCATGCCAGTCCCTGAACGCATTTTGGAAGAATTTCTCTCTGTTTTGCCCTGCTTGTTTCTTCTTTATGTTGGAAATGTATCCTCAGAATGGGTCTGAGCTGATTTTCCCTGCTGGTTTTAGGCCGCTTTACACACACTTGATGCACTTACACAGAGATATCAAGACTTAGCTTTGAAGATGCTTACTAGTCGGATAGATACTTGTGCGATGAACAGGGTCTGGTGAGTCCAGTTGATTGAGCAAGGAGTAGGTCGTGTCCATTCCATATTCGGTTTTCGGAAGGGTATCTGTGCTCATTTCAAACTCGAGTTTTATGCGTCACCCCACCTCACCTTTCCCCTGAAGCAGGCATAAGTGTGTTTTCTAAAAGCGTGACTCTGTTCTGTTTGGGGATTCAGTGCATGGGGAGCGATTTTTACATTCCCTCGATAAGTGATATCATAAGTTTCTTTTTTTGTGGGACTTATTTCACTGAGGATGATCGTACCTAAATCCACTCAGGATGCTGCTACCAGCCTCATGACGTGGATTTCATGGCTGAGTGACACTCCATTGGACCTACGTAGCACCACTTCTGCACTTGTCCACTTGTCCACTCGTCTTTGTCCACTTGGCTCTTTCCTGGGATATGAAACGTGTACCAGAGTGGAGGTTCTTGTCAAGACAGCAGCCCTCAACTTTGGGGTCCCTGTGTCTGGTTGATTTTTTCATTTTCCCAAGGTCAATGCCCATGTGTGGAAGTGCCCTATGCTCTGTGGTTCTGTGTTTTACATGGTTTGGGAAAGAGGATACACTTGTGAAGATTGGCTGTTGGCCATTGACATCCCGCCCATCAGCTTAACAAGGCTCCCTTGACTCCGTGGGCTGTCCTGCCTTTCTGGTTTTTAGACTTTTTTCGCCTGGCCCTTTTGCCCCGGGGGGTGGCGAGAGATTTCTTTGTAGTGCTGATTTGCTCTCCCAGGTTGCTTGGTTGGCCAAAAAGGGCGTATGCGTTTTTTCCTGAATATATTCAGGAAAAAACGCATACGCCCTTTTTGGCCAACCGCATCATTGTCCACGTTCTGGCGCTTTTCATGTGCTATCGGGGCCATTCCGATGTACCCGTTGACATCCGTTTCCTGCAGTTCTGCCTTGCGTTCAGCGCCTCTTCGTAGCCTGACCTCAATATATTTTGGGGCGATAGTTATCGTTTAGAACTCTGCCGGTTTGGGAAGTGCAGTGCCCCTGAGCTCCATTTCCCAAGTCGCTTTTTTGTGAGTGGGACGCAACACGGCTGGATGGCTTCACGCCCTATTGTCGATCCGGGGTGGCAGGCTGAACCGCTGGTGAATTCTTCTTCGTGATGGGAAATGAGAGTGACATGTGCCCGACCAAACACCTCCAGCGAGTCTCTCATTGGTTCCCCCTCTTGCAGTTCATCCTGCGGACAAATTGCAGACGGTACGAAAGAGGCATGGAAAGGCGCCGAGTCTCCAAGTGGGGAGATTGTTAGTAAGGGGGCCTGAATGGAGAACACGAGCACCAGGAGATGAAAACTGAGGTGAGTTTCAGAAAGCTTTCCCGATCCCACGGTGTAGCATCCGCTGGGTTTCCAATGAGTGCTTTCGCTGTCGGAAGATTGCGTTGAACCTGGAGAGTTGGGACCCATGGAATGGGGAGCATGCAGGATTCCTTTCAAGGGTCTGCATTTGCTTTCCCAACCTCACCAATCGTCTCAGCCCAAGAGTGTCCAGCCTTATGTCTTCTGCCGCTGGGGCTGTAGATGTGGTCAATCCTGGTTGCATGCCAGTCCCTGAACGCATTTTGGAAGAATTTCTCTCTGTTTTGCCCTGCTTGTTTCTTCTTTATGTTGGAAATGTATCCTCAGAATGGGTCTGAGCTGATTTTCCCTGCTGGTTTTAGGCCGCTTTACACACACTTGATGCACTTACACAGAGATATCAAGACTTAGCTTTGAAGATGCTTACTAGTCGGATAGATACTTGTGCGATGAACAGGGTCTGGTGAGTCCAGTTGATTGAGCAAGGAGTAGGTCGTGTCCATTCCATATTCGGTTTTCGGAAGGGTATCTGTGCTCATTTCAAACTCGAGTTTTATGCGTCACCCCACCTCACCTTTCCCCTGAAGCAGCCATAAGTGTGTTTTCTAAAAGCGTGACTCTGTTCTGTTTGGGGATTCAGTGCATGGGGAGCGATTTTTACATTCCCTCGATAAGTGATATCATAAGTTTCTTTTTTTGTGGGACTTATTTCACTGAGGATGATCGTACCTAAATCCACTCAGGATGCTGCTACCAGCCCCATGACGTGGATTTCATGGCTGAGTGACACTCCATTGGACCTACGTAGCACCACTTGTCCACTTGTCCACTTGTCTTTGTCCACTTGTCCACTTGGCTCTTTCCTGGGATATGAAACGTGTACCGGAGTGGAGGTTCTTGTCAAGACAGCAGCCCTCAACTTTGGGGTCCCTGTGTCTGGTTGATTTTTTCATTTGCCCAAGGTCAACGCCCATGTGTGGAAGTGCCCTATGCTCTGTGGTTCTGTGTTTTACATGGTTTGGGAAAGAGGATACACTTGTGAAGATTGGCTGTTGGCCATTGACATCCCGCCCATCAGCTTAACAAGGCTCCCTTGACTCCGTGGGCTGTCCTGCCTTTCTGGTTTTTAGACTTTTTTCCCCTGGCCCTTTTGCCCCGGGGGGGGCGAGAGATTTCTTTGTAGTGCTGATTTGCTCTCCCAGGTTGCTTGGTTGGCCAAAAAGGGCGTATGCGTTTTTCCTGAATATATTCAGGAAAAAACGCATACGCCCTTTTTGGCCAACCGCATCATTGTCCACGTTCTGGCGCTTTTCATGTGCTATCGGGGCCATTCCGATGTACCCGTTGACATCCGTTTCCTGCAGTTCTGCCTTGCGTTCAGCGCCTCTTCGTAGCCTGACCTCAATATATTTTGGGGGGCTTCCCTGGTGGCGCAGTGGTTGAGAATCCGCCTGCCGATGCAGGAGACACGGGTTCGTGCCCTGGTCCGGGAAGATCCCACATGCCGCGGAGCAACTAAGCCCGTGAGCCATGGCCGCTGAGCCTGTGCGTCCGGAGCCTGTGCTCCGCAACGGGAGAGGCCACAACAGTGAGAGGCCCGCATACCGCAAAAAAAAAAAAAAAAAAAAAAAATATATATATATATATATATATATATATTTTGGGGCGATATTTATCGTGTAGAACTCTGCAGGTTTGGGAAGTGCAGTGCCCCTGAGCTCCATTTCCCAAGTCGCTTTTTTGTGAGTGGGACGCAACACGGCTGGATGGCTTCACGCCCTATTGTCGATCCGGGGTGGCAGGCTGAACCGCTGGTGAATTCTTCTTCGTGATGGGAAATGAGAGTGACATGTGCCCGACCAAACACCTCCAGCGAGTCTCTCATTGGTTCCCCCTCTTGCAGTTCATCCTGCGGACAAATTGCAGACGGTACGAAAGAGGCTTGGAAAGGCGCCGAGTCTCCAAGTGGGGAGATTGTTAGTAAGGGGGCCTGAATGGAGAACACGAGCACCAGGAGATGAAAACTGAGGTGAGTTTCATAAAGCTTTCCCGATCCCACGGTGTAGCATCCGCTGGGTTTCCAATGAGTGCTTTCGCTGTCGGAAGATTGCGTTGAACCTGGAGAGTTGGGACCCATGGAATGGGGAGCACGCAGGATTCCTTTCAAGGGTCTGCATTTGCTTTCCCAACCTCACCAATCGTCTCAGCCCAAGAGTGTCCAGCCTTATGTCTTCTGCCGCTGGGGCTGTAGATGTGGTCAATCCTGGTTGCATGCCAGTCCCTGAACGCATTTTGGAAGAATTTCTCTCTGTTTTGCCCTGCTTGTTTCTTCTTTATGTTGGAAATGTATCCTCAGAATGGGTCTGAGCTGATTTTCCCTGCTGGTTTTAGGCCGCTTGACACACACTTGATGCACTTACACAGAGATATCAAGACTTAGCTTTGAAGATGCTTACTAGTCGGATAGATACTTGTGCGATGAACAGGGTCTGGTGAGTCCAGTTGATTGAGCAAGGAGTAGGTCGTGTCCATTCCATATTCGGTTTTCGGAAGGGTATCTGTGCTCATTTCAAACTCGAGTTTTATGCGTCACCCCACCTCACCTTTCCCCTGAAGCAGGCATAAGTGTGTTTTCTAAAAGCGTGACTCTGTTCTGTTTGGGGATTCAGTGCATGGGGAGCGATTTTTACATTCCCTCGATAAGTGATATCATAAGTTTCTTTTTTTGTGGGACTTATTTCACTGAGGATGATCGTACCTAAATCCACTCAGGATGCTGCTACCAGCCTCATGACGTGGATTTCATGGCTGAGTGACACTCCATTGGACCTACGTAGCACCACTTGTCCACTTGTCCACTTGTCTTTGTCCACTTGTCCACTTGTCTCTTTCCTGGGATATGAAACGTGTACCGGAGTGGAGGTTCTTGTCAAGACAGCAGCCCTCAACTTTGGGGTCCCTGTGTCTGGTTGATTTTTTCATTTGCCCAAGGTCAACGCCCATGTGTGGAAGTGCCCTATGCTCTGTGGTTCTGTGTTTTCCATGGTTTGGGAAAGAGGATACACTTGTGAAGATTGGCTGTTGGCCATTGACATCCCGCCCATCAGCTTAACAAGGCTCCCTTGACTCCGTGGGCTGTCCTGCCTTTCTGGTTTTTAGACTTTTTTCGCCTGGCCCTTTTGCCCCGGGGGGGGGGCGAGAGATTTCTTTGTAGTGCTGATTTGCTCTCCCAGGTTGCTTGGTTGGCCAAAAAGGGCGTATGCGTTTTTTCCTGAATATATTCAGGAAAAAACGCATACGCCCTTTTTGGCCAACCGCATCATTGTCCACGTTCTGGCGCTTTTCATGTGCTATCGGGGCCATTCCGATGTACCCGTTGACATCCGTTTCCTGCAGTTCTGCCTTGCGTTCAGCGCCTCTTCGTAGCCTGACCGCAATATATTTTGGGGCGATAGTTATCGTTTAGAACTCTGCAGGTTTGGGAAGTGCAGTGCCCCTGAGCTCCATTTCCCAAGTCGCTTTTTTGTGAGTGGGACGCAACACGGCTGGATGGCTTCACGCCCTATTGTCGATCCGGGGTGGCAGGCTGAACCTCTGGTGAATTCTTCTTCGTGATGGGAAATGAGAGTGACATGTGCCCGACCAAACACCTCCAGCGAGTCTCTCATTGGTTCCCCCTCTTGCAGTTCATCCTGCGGACAAATTGCAGACGGTACGAAAGAGGCATGGAAAGGCGCCGAGTCTCCAAGTGGGGAGATTGTTAGTAAGGGGGCCTGAATGGAGAACACGAGCACCAGGAGATGAAAACTGAGGTGAGTTTCAGAAAGCTTTCCCGATCCCACGGTGTAGCATCCGCTGGGTTTCCAATGAGTGCTTTCGCTGTCGGAAGATTGCGTTGAACCTGGAGAGTTGGGACCCATGGAATGGGGAGCACGCAGGATTCCTTTCAAGGGTCTGCATTTGCTTTCCCAACCTCACCAATCGTCTCAGCCCAAGAGTGTCCAGCCTTATGTCTTCTGCCGCTGGGGCTGTAGATGTGGTCAATCCTGGTTGCATGCCAGTCCCTGAACGCATTTTGGAAGAATTTCTCTCTGTTTTGCCCTGCTTGTTTCTTCTTTATGTTGGAAATGTATCCTCAGAATGGGTCTGAGCTGATTTTCCCTGCTGGTTTTAGGCCGCTTGACACACACTTGATGCACTTACACAGAGATATCAAGACTTAGCTTTGAAGATGCTTACTAGTCGGATAGATACTTGTGCGATGAACAGGGTCTGGTGAGTCCAGTTGATTGAGCAAGGAGTAGGTCGTGTCCATTCCATATTCGGTTTTCGGAAGGGTATCTGTGCTCATTTCAAACTCGAGTTTTATGCGTCACCCCACCTCACCTTTCCCCTGAAGCAGGCATAAGTGTGTTTTCTAAAAGCGTGACTCTGTTCTGTTTGGGGATTCAGTGCATGGGGAGCGATTTTTACATTCCCTCGATAAGTGATATCATAAGTTTCTTTTTTTGTGGGACTTATTTCACTGAGGATGATCGTACCTAAATCCACTCAGGATGCTGCTACCAGCCTCATGACGTGGATTTCATGGCTGAGTGACACTCCATTGGACCTACGTAGCACCACTTCTGCACTTGTCCACTTGTCCACTCGTCTTTGTCCACTTGGCTCTTTCCTGGGATATGAAACGTGTACCGGAGTGGAGGTTCTTGTCAAGACAGCAGCCCTCAACTTTGGGGTCCCTGTGTCTGGTTGATTTTTTCATTTTCCCAAGGTCAACGCCCATGTGTGGAAGTGCCCTATGCTCTGTGGTTCTGTGTTTTCCATGGTTTGGGAAAGAGGATACACTTGTGAAGATTGGCTGTTGGCCATTGACATCCCGCCCATCAGCTTAACAAGGCTCCCTTGACTCCGTGGGCTGTCCTGCCTTTCTGGTTTTTAGACTTTTTTCGCCTGGCCCTTTTGCCCCGGGGGGGGCGGGCGAGAGATTTCTTTGTAGTGCTGATTTGCTCTCACAGGTTGCTTGGTTGGCCAAAAAGGGCGTATGCGCTTTTTCCTGAATATATTCAGGAAAAAACGCATACGCCCTTTTTGGCCAACCACATCATTGTCCACGTTCTGGCACTTTTCATGTGCTATCGGGGCCATTCCGATGTAGCCGTTGACATCCGTTTCCTGCAATTCTGCCTTGCGTTCAACGCCTCTTGGTAGCCTGACCTCAATATATTTTGGGGCGATAGTTATCGTTTAGAACTCTGCAGGTTTGGGAAGTGCAGTGCCCCTGAGCTCCATTTCCCAAGTCGCTTTTTTGTGAGTGGGACGCAACACGGCTGGATGGCTTCACGTCCTATTGTCGATCCGGGGTGGCAGGCTGAACCGCTGGTGAATTCTTCTTCGTGATGGGAAATGAGAGTGACATGTGCCCGACCAAACACCTCCAGCGAGTCTCTCATTGGTTCCCCCTCTTGCAGTTCATCCTGCGGACAAATTGCAGACGGTACGAAAGAGGCATGGAAAGGCGCCGAGTCTCCAAGTGGGGAGATTGTTAGTAAGGGGGCCTGAATGGAGAACACGAGCACCAGGAGATGAAAACTGAGGTGAGTTTCAGAAAGCTTTCCCGATCCCACGGTGTAGCATCCGCTGGGTTTCCAATGAGTGCTTTCGCTGTCGGAAGATTGCGTTGAACCTGGAGAGTTGGGACCCATGGAATGGGGAGCACGCAGGATTCCTTTCAAGGGTCTGCATTTGCTTTCCCAACCTCACCAATCGTCTCAGCCCCAAGAGTGTCCAGCCTTATGTCTTCTGCCGCTGGGGCTGTAGATGTGGTCAATCCTGGTTGCATGCCAGTCCCTGAACGCATTTTGGAAGAATTTCTCTCTGTTTTGCCCTGCGTGTTTCTTCTTTATGTTGGAAATGTATCCTCAGAATGGGTCTGAGCTGATTTTCCCTGCTGGTTTTAGGCCGCTTGACACACACTTGATGCACTTACACAGAGATATCAAGACTTAGCTTTGAAGATGCTTACTAGTCGGATAGATACTTGTGCGATGAACAGGGTCTGGTGAGTCCAGTTGATTGAGCAAGGAGTAGGTCGTGTCCATTCCATATTCGGTTTTCGGAAGGGTATCTGTGCTCATTTCAAACTCGAGTTTTATGCGTCACCCCACCTCACCTTTCCCCTGAAGCAGGCATAAGTGTGTTTTCTAAAAGCGTGACTCTGTTCTATTTGGGGATTCAGTGCATGGGGAGCGATTTTTACATTCCCTCGATAAGTGATATCATAAGTTTCTTTTTTTGTGGGACTTATTTCACTGAGGATGATCGTACCTAAATCCACTCAGGATGCTGCTACCAGCCTCATGACGTGGATTTCATGGCTGAGTGACACTCCATTGGACCTACGTAGCACCACTTGTCCACTTGTCCACTTGTCTTTGTCCACTTGTCCACTCGTCTTTGTCCACTTGGCTCTTTCCTGGGATATGAAACGTGTACCGGAGTGGAGGTTCTTGTCAAGACAGCAGCCCCCAACTTTGGGGTCCCTGTGTCTGGTTGATTTTTTCATTTTCACAAGGTCAACGCCCATGTGTGGAAGTGCCCTATGCTCTGTGGTTCTGTGTTTTACATGGTTTGGGAAAGAGGATACACTTGTGAAGATTGGCTGTTGGCCATTGACATCCCGCCCATCAGCTTAACAAGGCTCCCTTGACTCCGTGGGCTGTCCTGCCTTTCTGGTTTTTAGACTTTTTTCGCCTGGCCCTTTTGCCCCGGGGGGTGGCGAGAGATTTCTTTGTAGTGCTGATTTGCTCTCCCAGGTTGCTTGGTTGGCCAAAAAGGGCGTATGCGTTTTTTCCTGAATATATTCAGGAAAAAACGCATACGCCCTTTTTGGCCAACCACATCATTGTCCACATTCTGGCACTTTTCATGTGCTATCGGGGCCATTCCGATGTAGCCGTTGACATCCGTTTCCTGCAATTCTGCCTTGCGTTCAACGCCTCTTCGTAGCCTGACCTCAATATATTTTGGGGCGATAGTTATCGTTTAGAACTCTGCAGGTTTGGGAAGTGCAGTGCCCCTGAGCTCCATTTCCCAAGTCGCTTTTTTGTGAGTGGGACGCAACACGGCTGGATGGCTTCACGTCCTATTGTCGATCCGGGGTGGCAGGCTGAACCGCTGGTGAATTCTTCTTCGTGATGGGAAATGAGAGTGACATGTGCCCGACCAAACACCTCCAGCGAGTCTCTCATTGGTTCCCCCTCTTGCAGTTCATCCTGCGGACAAATTGCAGACGGTACGAAAGAGGCATGGAAAGGCGCCGAGTCTCCAAGTGGGGAGATTGTTAGTAAGGGGGCCTGAATGGAGAACACGAGCACCAGGAGATGAAAACTGAGGTGAGTTTCAGAAAGCTTTCCCGATCCCACGGTGTAGCATCCGCTGGGTTTCTAATAAGTGCTTTCGCTGTCGGAAGATTGCGTTGAACCTGGAGAGTTGGGACCCATGGAATGGGGAGCACGCAGGATTCCTTTCAAGGGTCTGCATTTGCTTTCCCAACCTCACCAATCGTCTCAGCCCCAAGAGTGTCCAGCCTTATGTCTTCTGCCGCTGGGGCTGTAGATGTGGTCAATCCTGGTTGCATGCCAGTCCCTGAACGCATTTTGGAAGAATTTCTCTCTGTTTTGCCCTGCTTGTTTCTTCTTTATGTTGGACATGTATCCTCAGAATGGGTCTGAGCTGATTTTCCCTGCTGGTTGTAGGCCGCTTGACACACACTTGATGCACTTACACAGAGATATCAAGACTTAGCTTTTAAGATGCTTACTAGTCGGATAGATACTTGTGCGATGAACAGGGTCTGGTGAGTCCAGTTGATTGAGCAAGGAGTAGGTCGTGTCCATTCCATATTCGGTTTTCGGAAGGGTATCTGTGCTCATTTCAAACTCGAGTTTTATGCGTCACCCCACCTCACCTTTCCCCTGAAGCAGGCATAAGTGTGTTTTCTAAAAGCGTGACTCTGTTCTGTTTGGGGATTCAGTTCATGGGGAGCGATTTTTACATTCCCTCGATAAGTGATATCATAAGTTACTTTTTTGTGGGACTTATTTCACTGAGGATGATCGTACCTAAATCCACTCAGGATGCTGCTACCAGCCTCATGACGTGGATTTCATGGCTGAGTGACACTCCATTGGACCTACGTAGCACCACTTCTGCACTTGTCCACTTGTCCACTCGTCTTTGTCCACTTGGCTCTTTCCTGGGATATGAAACGTGTACCGGAGTGGAGGTTCTTGTCAAGACAGCAGCCCTCAACTTTGGGGTCCCTGTGTCTGGTTGATTTTTTCATTTGCCCAAGGTCAACGCCCATGTGTGGAAGTGCCCTATGCTCTGTGGTTCTGTGTTTTACATGGTTTGGGAAAGAGGATACACTTGTGAAGATTGGCTGTTGGCCATTGACATCCCGCCCATCAGCTTAACAAGGCTCCCTTGACTCCGTGGCCTGTCCTGCCTTTCTGGTTTTTAGACTTTTTTCGCCTGGCCCCTTTGCCCCGGGGGGGGGGGGGAGGGGCGAGAGATTTCTTTGTAGTGCTGATTTGCTCTCCCAGGTTGCTTGGTTGGCCAAAAAGGGCGTATGCGTTTTTTCCTGAATATATTCAGGAAAAAACGCATACGCCCTTTTTGGCCAACCACATCATTGTCCACGTTCTGGCGCTTTTCATGTGCTATCGGGGCCATTCCGATGTAGCCTTTGACATCCGTTTCCTGCAATTCTGCCTTGCGTTCAACGCCTCTTCGTAGCCTGACCTCAATATATTTTGGGGCGATAGTTATCGTTTAGAACTCTGCAGGTTTGGGAAGTGCAGTGCCCCTGAGCTCCATTTCCCAAGTCGCTTTTTTGTGAGTGGGACGCAACACGGCTGGATGGCTTCACGCCCTATTGTCGATCCGGGGTGGCAGGCTGAACCGCTGGTGAATTCTTCTTCGTGATGGGAAATGAGAGTGACATGTGCCCGACCAAACACCTCCAGCGAGTCTCTCATTGGTTCCCCCTCTTGCAGTTCATCCTGCGGACAAATTGCAGACGGTACGAAAGAGGCATGGAAAGGCGCCGAGTCTCCAAGTGGGGAGATTGTTAGTAAGGGGGCCTGAATGGAGAACACGAGCACCAGGAGATGAAAACTGAGGTGAGTTTCAGAAAGCTTTCCCGATCCCACGGTGTAGCATCCGCTGGGTTTCCAATGAGTGCTTTCGCTGTCGGAAGATTGCGTTGAACCTGGAGAGTTGGGACCCATGGAATGGGGAGCACGCAGGATTCCTTTCAAGGGTCTGCATTTGCTTTCCCAACCTCACCAATCGTCTCAGCCCCAAGAGTGTCCAGCCTTATGTCTTCTGCCGCTGGGGCTGTAGATGTGGTCAATCCTGGTTGCATGCCAGTCCCTGAACGCATTTTGGAAGTATTTCTCTCTGTTTTGCCCTGCTTGTTTCTTCTTTATGTTGGAAATGTATCCTCAGAATGGGTCTGAGCTGATTTTCCCTGCTGGTTGTAGGCCGCTTTACACACACTTGATGCACTTACACAGAGATATCAAGACTTAGCTTTTAAAATGCTTACTAGTCGGATAGATACTTGTGCGATGAACAGGGTCTGGTGAGTCCAGTTGATTGAGCAAGGAGTAGGTCGTGTCCATTCCATATTCGGTTTTCGGAAGGGTATCTGTGCTCATTTCAAACTCGAGTTTTATGCGTCACCCCACCTCACCTTTCCCCTGAAGCAGGCATAAGTGTGTTTTCTAAAAGCGTGACTCTGTTCTGTTTGGGGATTCAGTTCATGGGGAGCGATTTTTACATTCCCTCGATAAGTGATATCATAAGTTTCTTTTTTGTGGGACTTATTTCACTGAGGATGATCGTACCTAAATCCACTCAGGATGCTGCTACCAGCCTCATGACGTGGATTTCATGACTGAGTGACACTCCATTGGACCTACGTAGCACCACTTCTGCACTTGTCCACTTGTCCACTCGTCTTTGTCCACTTGGCTCTTTCCTGGGATATGAAACGTGTACCGGAGTGGAGGTTCTTGTCAAGACAGCAGCCCTCAACTTTGGGGTCCCTGTGTCTGGTTGATTTTTTCATTTTCCCAAGGTCAACGCCCATGTGTGGAAGTGCCCTATGCTCTGTGGTTCTGTGTTTTACATGGTTTGGGAAAGAGGATACACTTGTGAAGATTGGCTGTTGGCCATTGACATCCCGCCCATCAGCTTAACAAGGCTCCCTTGACTCCGTGGCCTGTCCTGCCTTTCTGGTTTTTAGACTTTTTTCGCCTGGCCCTTTTGCCCCGGGGGGGGGGGCGAGAGATTTCTTTGTAGTGCTGATTTGCTCTCCCAGGTTGCTTGGTTGGCCAAAAAGGGCGTATGCGTTTTTTCCTGAATATATTCAGGAAAAAACGCATACGCCCTTTTTGGCCAACCACATCATTGTCCACGTTCTGGCGCTTTTCATGTGCTATCGGGGCCATTCCGATGTAGCCGTTGACATCCGTTTCCTGCAATTCTGCCTTGCGTTCAACGCCTCTTCGTAGCCTGACCTCAATATATTTTGGGGCGATAGTTATCGTTTAGAACTCTGCAGGTTTGGGAAGTGCAGTGCCCCTGAGCTCCATTTCCCAAGTCGCTTTTTTGTGAGTGGGACGCAACACGGCTGGATGGCTTCACGCCCTATTGTCGATCCGGGGTGGCAGGCTGAACCGCTGGTGAATTCTTCTTCGTGATGGGAAATGAGAGTGACATGTGCCCGACCAAACACCTCCAGCGAGTCTCTCATTGGTTCCCCCTCTTGCAGTTCATCCTGCGGACAAATTGCAGACGGTACGAAAGAGGCATGGAAAGGCGCCGAGTCTCCAAGTGGGGAGATTGTTAGTAAGGGGGCCTGAATGGAGAACACGAGCACCAGGAGATGAAAACTGAGGTGAGTTTCAGAAAGCTTTCCCGATCCCACGGTGTAGCATCCGCTGGGTTTCCAATGAGTGCTTTCGCTGTCGGAAGATTGCGTTGAACCTGGAGAGTTGGGACCCATGGAATGGGGAGCACGCAGGATTCCTTTCAAGGGTCTGCATTTGCTTTCCCAACCTCACCAATCGTCTCAGCCCCAAGAGTGTCCAGCCTTATGTCTTCTGCCGCTGGGGCTGTAGATGTGGTTAATCCTGGTTGCATGCCAGTCCCTGAACGCATTTTGGAAGAATTTCTCTCTGTTTTGCCCTGCTTGTTTCTTCTTTATGTTGGAAATGTATCCTCAGAATGGGTCTGAGCTGATTTTCCCTGCTGGTTGTAGGCCGCTTGACACACACTTGATGCACTTACACAGAGATATCAAGACTTAGCGTTGAAGATGCTTACTAGTCGGATAGATACTTGTGCGATGAACAGGGTCTGGTGAGTCCAGTTGATTGAGCAAGGAGTAGGTCGTGTCCATTCCATATTCGGTTTTCGGAAGGGTATCTGTGCTCATTTCAAACTCGAGTTTTATGCGTCACCCCACCTCACCTTTCCCCTGAAGCAGGCATAAGTGTGTTTTCTAAAAGCGTGACTCTGTTCTGTTTGGGGATTCAGTTCATGGGGAGCGATTTTTACATTCCCTTGATAAGTGATATCATAAGTTTCTTTTTTTGTGGGACTTATTTCACTGAGGATGATCGTACCTAAATCCACTCAGGATGCTGCTACCAGCCTCATGACGTGGATTTCATGGCTGAGTGACACTCCATTGGACCTACGTAGCACCACTTGTCCACTTGTCCACTTGTCTTTGTCCACTTGTCCACTCGTCTTTGTCCACTTGGCTCTTTCCTGGGATATGAAACGTGTACCGGAGTGGAGGTTCTTGTCAAGACAGCAGCCCTCAACTTTGGGGTCCCTGTGTCTGGTTGATTTTTTCATTTTCCCAAGGTCAACGCCCATGTGTGGAAGTGCCCTATGCTCTGTGGTTCTGTGTTTTACATGGTTTGGGAAAGAGGATACACTTGTGAAGATTGGCTGTTGGCCATTGACATCCCGCCCATCAGCTTAACAAGGCTCCCTTGACTCCGTGGGCTGTCCTGCCTTTCTGGTTTTTAGACTTTTTTCGCCTGGCCCTTTTGCCCCGGGGGGGGGGGGGCGAGAGATTTCTTTGTAGTGCTGATTTGCTCTCCCAGGTTGCTTGGTTGGCCAAAAAGGGCGTATGCGTTTTTTCCTGAATGAATATATTCAGGAAAAACGCATACGCCCTTTTTGGCCAACCGCATCATTGTCCACGTTCTGGCGCTTTTCATGTGCTATCGGGGCCATTCCGATGTACCCGTTGACATCCGTTTCCTGCAGTTCTGCCTTGCGTTCAGCGCCTCTTCGTAGCCTGACCTCAATATATTTTGGGGCGATAGTTATCGTTTAGAACTCTGCAGGTTTGGGAAGTGCAGTGCCCCTGAGCTCCATTTCCCAAGTCGCTTTTTTGTGAGTGGGACGCAACACGGCTAGATGGCTTCACGCCCTATTGTCGATCCGGGGTTGCAGGCTGAACCGCTGGTGAATTCTTCTTCGTGATGGGAAATGAGAGTGACATGTGCCCGACCAAACACCTCCAGCGAGTCTCTCATTGGTTCCCCCTCTTGCAGTTCATCCTGCGGACAAATTGCAGACGGTACGAAAGAGGCATGGAAAGGCGCCGAGTCTCCAAGTGGGGAGATTGTTAGTAAGGGGGCCTGAATGGAGAACACGAGCACCAGGAGATGAAAACTGAGGTGAGTTTCAGAAAGCTTTCCCGATCCCACGGTGTAGCATCCGCTGGGTTTCCAATGAGTGCTTTCGCTGTCGGAAGATTGCGTTGAACCTGGAGAGTTGGGACCCATGGAATGGGGAGCACGCAGGATTCCTTTCAAGGGTCTGCATTTGCTTTCCCAACCTCACCAATCGTCTCAGCCCAAGAGTGTCCAGCCTTATGTCTTCTGCCGCTGGGGCTGTAGATGTGGTCAATCCTGGTTGCATGCCAGTCCCTGAACGCATTTTGGAAGAATTTCCCTCTGTTTTGCCCTGCTTGTTTCTTCTTTATGTTGGAAATGTATCCTCAGAATGGGTCTGAGCTGATTTTCCCTGCTGGTTTTAGGCCGCTTTACACACACTTGATGCACTTACGAAGAGATATCAAGACTTAGCTTTTAAGATGCTTACTAGTCGGATAGATACTTTTGCGATGAACAGGGTCTGGTGAGTCCAGTTGATTGAGCAAGGAGTAGATCGTGTCCATTCCATATTCGGTTTTCAGAAGGGTATCTGTGCTCATTTCAAACTCGAGTTTTATGCGTCACCCCACCTCACCTTTCCCCTGAAGCAGGCATAAGTGTGTTTTCTAAAAGCGTGACTCTGTTCTGTTTGGGGATTCAGTGCATGGGGAGCGATTTTTACATTCCCTCGATAAGTGATATCATAAGTTTCTTTTTTTGTGGGACTTATTTCACTGAGGATGATCGTACCTAAATCCACTCAGGATGCTGCTACCAGCCTCATGACGTGGATTTCATGGCTGAGTGACACTCCATTGGACCTACGTAGCACCACTTCTGCACTTGTCCACTTGTCCACTCGTCTTTGTCCACTTGGCTCTTTCCTGGGATATGAAACGTGTACCGGAGTGGAGGTTCTTGTCAAGACAGCAGCCCTCAACTTTAGGGTCCCTGTGTCTGGTTGATTTTTTCATTTTCCCAAGGTCAACGCCCATGTGTGGAAGTGCCCTATGCTCTGTGGTTCTGTGTTTTCCATGGTTTGGGAAAGAGGATACACTTGTGAAGATTGGCTGTTGGCCATTGACATCCCGCCCATCAGCTTAACAAGGCTCCCTTGACTCCGTGGCCTGTCCTGCCTTTCTGGTTTTTAGACTTTTTTCGCCTGGCCCTTTTGCCCCGGGGGGGGGCGGGCGAGAGATTTCTTTGTAGTGCTGATTTGCTCTCCCAGGTTGCTTGGTTGGCCAAAAAGGGCGTATGCGTTTTTTCCTGAATATATTCAGGAAAAAACGCATACGCCCTTTTTGGCCAACCACATCATTGTCCACGTTCTGGCACTTTTCATGTGCTATCGGGGCCATTCCGATGTAGCCGTTGACATCCGTTTCCTGCAATTCTGCCTTGCGTTCAACGCCTCTTCGTAGCCTGACCTCAATATATTTTGGGGCGATAGTTATCGTTTAGAACTCTGCAGGTTTGGGAAGTGCAGTGCCCCTGAGCTCCATTTCCCAAGTCGCTTTTTTGTGAGTGGGACGCAACACGGCTGGATGGCTTCACGTCCTATTGTCGATCCGGGGTGGCAGGCTGAACCGCTGGTGAATTCTTCTTCGTGATGGGAAATGAGAGTGACATGTGCCCGACCAAACACCTCCAGCGAGTCTCTCATTGGTTCCCCCTCTTGCAGTTCATCCTGCGGACAAATTGCAGACGGTACGAAAGAGGCATGGAAAGGCGCCGAGTCTCCAAGTGGGGAGATTGTTAGTAAGGGGGCCTGAATGGAGAACACGAGCACCAGGAGATGAAAACTGAGGTGAGTTTCAGAAAGCTTTCCCGATCCCACGGTGTAGCATCCGCTGGGTTTCCAATGAGTGCTTTCGCTGTCGGAAGATTGCGTTGAACCTGGAGAGTTGGGACCCATGGAATGGGGAGCACGCAGGATTCCTTTCAAGGGTCTGCATTTGCTTTCCCAACCTCACCAATCGTCTCAGCCCCAAGAGTGTCCAGCCTTATGTCTTCTGCCGCTGGGGCTGTAGATGTGGTCAATCCTGGTTGCATGCCAGTCCCTGAACGCATTTTGGAAGAATTTCTCTCTGTTTTGCCCTGCTTGTTTCTTCTTTATGTTGGAAATGTATCCTCAGAATGGGTCTGAGCTGATTTTCCCTGCTGGTTTTAGGCCGCTTGACACACACTTGATGCACTTACACAGAGATATCAAGACTTAGCTTTGAAGATGCTTACTAGTCGGATAGATACTTGTGCGATGAACAGGGTCTGGTGAGTCCAGTTGATTGAGCAAGGAGTAGGTCGTGTCCATTCCATATTCGGTTTTCGGAAGGGTATCTGTGCTCATTTCAAACTCGAGTTTTATGCGTCACCCCACCTCACCTTTCCCCTGAAGCAGGCATAAGTGTGTTTTCTAAAAGCGTGACTCTGTTCTGTTTGGGGATTCAGTTCATGGGGAGCGATTTTTACATTCCCTCGATAAGTGATATCATAAGTTTCTTTTTTGTGGGACTTATTTCACTGAGGATGATCGTACCTAAATCCACTCAGGATGCTGCTACCAGCCTCATGACGTGGATTTCATGGCTGAGTGACACTCCATTGGACCTACGTAGCACCACTTGTCCACTTGTCCACTTGTCTTTGTCCACTTGTCCACTCGTCTTTGTCCACTTGGCTCTTTCCTGGGATATGAAACGTGTACCGGAGTGGAGGTTCTTGTCAAGACAGCAGCCCTCAACTTTGGGGTCCCTGTGTCTGGTTGATTTTTTCATTTTCCCAAGGTCAACGCCCATGTGTGGAAGTGCCCTATGCTCTGTGGTTCTGTGTTTTCCATGGTTTGGGAAAGAGGATACACTTGTGAAGATTGGCTGTTGGCCATTGACATCCCGCCCATCAGCTTAACAAGGCTCCCTTGACTCCGTGGCCTGTCCTGCCTTTCTGGTTTTTAGACTTTTTTCGCCTGGCCCTTTTGCCCCGGGGGGGGGGCGAGAGATTTCTTTGTAGTGCTGATTTGCTCTCCCAGGTTGCCTGGTTGGCCAAAAAGGGCGTATGCGTTTTTTCCTGAATATATTCAGGAAAAAACGCATACGCCCTTTTTGGCCAACCACATCATTGTCCACGTTCTGGCGCTTTTCATGTGCTATCGGGGCCATTCCGATGTAGCCGTTGACATCCGTTTCCTGCAATTCTGCCTTGCGTTCAACGCCTCTTCGTAGCCTGACCTCAATATATTTTGGGGCGATAGTTATCGTTTAGAACTCTGCAGGTTTGGGAAGTGCAGTGCCCCTGAGCTCCATTTCCCAAGTCGCTTTTTTGTGAGTGGGACGCAACACGGCTGGATGGCTTCACGTCCTATTGTTGATCCGGGGTGGCAGGCTGAACCGCTGGTGAATTCTTCTTCGTGATGGGAAATGAGAGTGACATGTGCCCGACCAAACACCTCCAGCGAGTCTCTCATTGGTTCCCCCTCTTGCAGTTCATCCTGCGGACAAATTGCAGACGGTACGAAAGAGGCATGGAAAGGCGCCGAGTCTCCAAGTGGGGAGATTGTTAGTAAGGGGGCCTGAATGGAGAACACGAGCACCAGGAGATGAAAACTGAGGTGAGTTTCAGAAAGCTTTCCCGATCCCACGGTGTAGCATCCGCTGGGTTTCCAATGAGTGCTTTCGCTGTCGGAAGATTGCGTTGAACCTGGAGAGTTGGGGCCCATGGAATGGGGAGCACGCAGGATTCCTTTCAAGGGTCTGCATTTGCTTTCCCAACCTCACCAATCGTCTCAGCCCCAAGAGTGTCCAGCCTTATGTCTTCTGCCGCTGGGGCTGTAGATGTGGTCAATCCTGGTTGCATGCCAGTCCCTGAACGCATTTTGGAAGAATTTCTCTCTGTTTTGCCCTGCTTGTTTCTTCTTTATGTTGGAAATGTATCCTCAGAATGGGTCTGAGCTGATTTTCCCTGCTGGTTTTAGGCCGCTTGACACACACTTGATGCACTTACACAGAGATATCAAGACTTAGCTTTGAAGATGCTTACTAGTCGGATAGATACTTGTGCGATGAACAGGGTCTGGTGAGTCCAGTTGATTGAGCAAGGAGTAGGTCGTGTCCATTCCATATTCGGTTTTCGGAAGGGTATCTGTGCTCATTTCAAACTCGAGTTTTATGCGTCACCCCACCTCACCTTTCCCCTGAAGCAGGCATAAGTGTGTTTTCTAAAAGCGTGACTCTGTTCTGTTTGGGGATTCAGTTCATGGGGAGCGATTTTTACATTCCCTCGATAAGTGATATCATAAGTTTCTTTTTTGTGGGACTTATTTCACTGAGGATGATCGTACCTAAATCCACTCAGGATGCTGCTACCAGCCTCATGACGTGGATTTCATGGCTGAGTGACACTCCATTGGACCTACGTAGCACCACTTGTCCACTTGTCCACTTGTCTTTGTCCACTTGTCCACTCGTCTTTGTCCACTTGGCTCTTTCCTGGGATATGAAACGTGTACCGGAGTGGAGGTTCTTGTCAAGACAGCAGCCCTCAACTTTGGGGTCCCTGTGTCTGGTTGATTTTTTCATTTTCCCAAGGTCAACGCCCATGTGTGGAAGTGCCCTATGCTCTGTGGTTCTGTGTTTTCCATGGTTTGGGAAAGAGGATACACTTGTGAAGATTGGCTGTTGGCCATTGACATCCCGCCCATCAGCTTAACAAGGCTCCCTTGACTCCGTGGCCTGTCCTGCCTTTCTGGTTTTTAGACTTTTTTCGCCTGGCCCTTTTGCCCCGGGGGGGGGCGAGAGATTTCTTTGTAGTGCTGATTTGCTCTCCCAGGTTGCGTGGTTGGCCAAAAAGGGCGTATGCGTTTTTTCCTGAATATATTCAGGAAAAAACGCATACGCCCTTTTTGGCCAACCACATCATTGTCCACGTTCTGGCGCTTTTCATGTGCTATCGGGGCCATTCCGATGTAGCCGTTGACATCCGTTTCCTGCAATTCTGCCTTGCGTTCAACGCCTCTTCGTAGCCTGACCTCAATATATTTTGGGGCGATAGTTATCGTTTAGAACTCTGCAGGTTTGGGAAGTGCAGTGCCCCTGAGCTCCATTTCCCAAGTCGCTTTTTTGTGAGTGGGACGCAACACGGCTGGATGGCTTCACGTCCTATTGTTGATCCGGGGTGGCAGGCTGAACCGCTGGTGAATTCTTCTTCGTGATGGGAAATGAGAGTGACATGTGCCCGACCAAACACCTCCAGCGAGTCTCTCATTGGTTCCCCCTCTTGCAGTTCATCCTGCGGACAAATTGCAGACGGTACGAAAGAGGCATGGAAAGGCGCCGAGTCTCCAAGTGGGGAGATTGTTAGTAAGGGGGCCTGAATGGAGAACACGAGCACCAGGAGATGAAAACTGAGGTGAGTTTCAGAAAGCTTTCCCGATCCCACGGTGTAGCATCCGCTGGGTTTCCAATGAGTGCTTTCGCTGTCGGAAGATTGCGTTGAACCTGGAGAGTTGGGACCCATGGAATGGGGAGCACGCAGGATTCCTTTCAAGGGTCTGCATTTGCTTTCCCAACCTCACCAATCGTCTCAGCCCCAAGAGTGTCCAGCCTTATGTCTTCTGCCGCTGGGGCTGTAGATGTGGTCAATCCTGGTTGCATGCCAGTCCCTGAACGCATTTTGGAAGAATTTCTCTCTGTTTTGCCCTGCTTGTTTCTTCTTTATGTTGGAAATGTATCCTCAGAATGGGTCTGAGCTGATTTTCCCTGCTGGTTTTAGGCCGCTTGACACACACTTGATGCACTTACACAGAGATATCAAGACTTAGCTTTGAAGATGCTTACTAGTCGGATAGATACTTGTGCGATGAACAGGGTCTGGTGAGTCCAGTTGATTGAGCAAGGAGTAGGTCGTGTCCATTCCATATTCGGTTTTCGGAAGGGTATCTGTGCTCATTTCAAACTCGAGTTTTATGCGTCACCCCACCTCACCTTTCCCCTGAAGCAGGCATAAGTGTGTTTTCTAAAAGCGTGACTCTGTTCTGTTTGGGGATTCAGTTCATGGGGAGCGATTTTTACATTCCCTCGATAAGTGATATCATAAGTTTCTTTTTTGTGGGACTTATTTCACTGAGGATGATCGTACCTAAATCCACTCAGGATGCTGCTACCAGCCTCATGACGTGGATTTCATGGCTGAGTGACACTCCATTGGACCTACGTAGCACCACTTCTGCACTTGTCCACTTGTCCACTCGTCTTTGTCCACTTGGCTCTTTCCTGGGATATGAAACGTGTACCGGAGTGGAGGTTCATGTCAAGACAGCAGCCCTCAACTTTGGGGTCCCTGTGTCTGGTTGATTTTTTCATTTTCCCAAGGTCAACGCCCATGTGTGGAAGTGCCCTATGCTCTGTGGTTCTGTGTTTTCCATGGTTTGGGAAAGAGGATACACTTGTGAAGATTGGCTGTTGGCCATTGACATCCCGCCCATCAGCTTAACAAGGCTCCCTTGACTCCGTGGGCTGTCCTGCCTTTCTGGTTTTTAGACTTTTTTCGCCTGGCCCTTTTGCCCCGGGGGGGGCGAGAGATTTCTTTGTAGTGCTGATTTGCTCTCCCAGGTTGCTTGGTTGGCCACAAAGGGCGTATGCGTTTTTTCCTGAATATATTCAGGAAAAAACGCATACGCCCTTTTTGGCCAACCGCATCATTGTCCACGTTCTGGCGCTTTTCATGTGCTATCGGGGCCATTCCGATGTACCCGTTGACATCCGTTTCCTGCAGTTCTGCCTTGCGTTCAGCGCCTCTTCGTAGCCTGACCTCAATATATTTTGGGGCGATAGTTATCGTTTAGAACTCTGCAGGTTTGGGAAGTGCAGTGCCCCTGAGCTCCATTTCCCAAGTCGCTTTTTTGTGAGTGGGACGCAACACGGCTGGATGGCTTCACGCCCTATTGTCGATCCGGGGTGGCAGGCTGAACCGCTGGTGAATTCTTCTTCGTGATGGGAAATGAGAGTGACATGTGCCCGACCAAACACCTCCAGCGAGTCTCTCATTGGTTCCCCCTCTTGCAGTTCATCCTGCGGACAAATTGCAGACGGTACGAAAGAGGCATGGAAAGGCGCCGAGTCTCCAAGTGGGGAGATTGTTAGTAAGGGGGCCTGAATGGAGAACACGAGCACCAGGAGATGAAAACTGAGGTGAGTTTCAGAAAGCTTTCGCGATCCCACGGTGTAGCATCCGCTGGGTTTCCAATGAGTGCTTTCGCTGTCGGAAGATTGCGTTGAACCTGGAGAGTTGGGACCCATGGAATGGGGAGCACGCAGGATTCCTTTCAAGGGTCTGCATTTGCTTTCCCAACCTCACCAATCGTCTCAGCCCCAAGAGTGTCCAGCCTTATGTCTTCTGCCGCTGGGGCTGTAGATGTGGTCAATGCTGGTTGCATGCCAGTCCCTGAACGCATTTTGGAAGAATTTCTCTCTGTTTTGCCCTGCTTGTTTCTTCTTTATGTTGGAAATGTATCCTCAGAATGGGTCTGAGCTGATTTTCCCTGCTGGTTTTAGGCCGCTTGACACACACTTGATGCACTTACACAGAGATATCAAGACTTAGCTTTGAAGATGCTTACTAGTCGGATAGATACTTGTGCGATGAACAGGGTCTGGTGAGTCCAGTTGATTGAGCAAGGAGTAGGTCGTGTCCATTCCATATTCGGTTTTCGGAAGGGTATCTGTGCTCATTTCAAACTCGAGTTTTATGCGTCACCCCACCTCACCTTTCCCCTGAAGCAGGCATAAGTGTGTTTTCTAAAAGCGTGACTCTGTTCTATTTGGGGATTCAGTGCATGGGGAGCGATTTTTACATTCCCTCGATAAGTGATATCATAAGTTTCTTTTTTTGTGGGACTTATTTCACTGAGGATGATCGTACCTAAATCCACTCAGGATGCTGCTACCAGCCTCATGACGTGGATTTCATGGCTGAGTGACACTCCATTGGACCTACGTAGCACCACTTGTCCACTTGTCCACTTGTCTTTGTCCACTTGTCCACTCGTCTTTGTCCACTTGGCTCTTTCCTGGGATATGAAACGTGTACCGGAGTGGAGGTTCTTGTCAAGACAGCAGCCCCCAACTTTGGGGTCCCTGTGTCTGGTTGATTTTTTCATTTTCCCAAGGTCAACGCCCATGTGTGGAAGTGCCCTATGCTCTGTGGTTCTGTGTTTTACATGGTTTGGGAAAGAGGATACACTTGTGAAGATTGGCTGTTGGCCATTGACATCCCGCCCATCAGCTTAACAAGGCTCCCTTGACTCCGTGGCCAGTCCTGCCTTTCTGGTTTTTAGACTTTTTTCGCCTGGCCCTTTTGCCCCGGGGGGGGGGGGGCGAGAGATTTCTTTGTAGTGCTGATTTGCTCTCCCAGGTTGCTTGGTTGGCCAAAAAGGGCGTATGCGTTTTTTCCTGAATATATTCAGGAAAAAACGCATACGCCCTTTTTGGCCAACCACATCATTGTCCACATTCTGGCACTTTTCATGTGCTATCGGGGCCATTCCGATGTAGCCGTTGACATCCGTTTCCTGCAATTCTGCCTTGCGTTCAACGCCTCTTCGTAGCCTGACCTCAATATATTTTGGGGCGATAGTTATCGTTTAGAACTCTGCAGGTTTGGGAAGTGCAGTGCCCCTGAGCTCCATTTCCCAAGTCGCTTTTTTGTGAGTGGGACGCAACACGGCTGGATGGCTTCACGTCCTATTGTCGATCCGGGGTGGCAGGCTGAACCGCTGGTGAATTCTTCTTCGTGATGGGAAATGAGAGTGACATGTGCCCGACCAAACACCTCCAGCGAGTCTCTCATTGGTTCCCCCTCTTGCAGTTCATCCTGCGGACAAATTGCAGACGGTACGAAAGAGGCATGGAAAGGCGCCGAGTCTCCAAGTGGGGAGATTGTTAGTAAGGGGGCCTGAATGGAGAACACGAGCACCAGGAGATGAAAACTGAGGTGAGTTTCAGAAAGCTTTCCCGATCCCACGGTGTAGCATCCGCTGGGTTTCTAATAAGTGCTTTCGCTGTCGGAAGATTGCGTTGAACCTGGAGAGTTGGGACCCATGGAATGGGGAGCACGCAGGATTCCTTTCAAGGGTCTGCATTTGCTTTCCCAACCTCACCAATCGTCTCAGCCCCAAGAGTGTCCAGCCTTATGTCTTCTGCCGCTGGGGCTGTAGATGTGGTCAATCCTGGTTGCATGCCAGTCCCTGAACGCATTTTGGAAGAATTTCTCTCTGTTTTGCCCTGCTTGTTTCTTCATTATGTTGGACATGTATCCTCAGAATGGGTCTGAGCTGATTTTCCCTGCTGGTTGTAGGCCGCTTGACACACACTTGATGCACTTACACAGAGATATCAAGACTTAGCTTTTAAGATGCTTACTAGTCGGATAGATACTTGTGCGATGAACAGGGTCTGGTGAGTCCAGTTGATTGAGCAAGGAGTAGGTCGTGTCCATTCCATATTCGGTTTTCGGAAGGGTATCTGTGCTCATTTCAAACTCGAGTTTTATGCGTCACCCCACCTCACCTTTCCCCTGAAGCAGGCATAAGTGTGTTTTCTAAAAGCGTGACTCTGTTCTGTTTGGGGATTCAGTTCATGGGGAGCGATTTTTACATTCCCTCGATAAGTGATATCATAAGTTACTTTTTTGTGGGACTTATTTCACTGAGGATGATCGTACCTAAATCCACTCAGGATGCTGCTACCAGCCTCATGACGTGGATTTCATGGCTGAGTGACACTCCATTGGACCTACGTAGCACCACTTCTGCACTTGTCCACTTGTCCACTCGTCTTTGTCCACTTGGCTCTTTCCTGGGATATGAAACGTGTACCGGAGTGGAGGTTCTTGTCAAGACAGCAGCCCTCAACTTTGGGGTCCCTGTGTCTGGTTGATTTTTTCATTTGCCCAAGGTCAACGCCCATGTGTGGAAGTGCCCTATGCTCTGTGGTTCTGTGTTTTACATGGTTTGGGAAAGAGGATACACTTGTGAAGATTGGCTGTTGGCCATTGACATCCCGCCCATCAGCTTAACAAGGCTCCCTTGACTCCGTGGCCTGTCCTGCCTTTCTGGTTTTTAGACTTTTTTCGCCTGGCCCCTTTGCCCCGGGGGGGGGGGGGGGGGCGAGAGATTTCTTTGTAGTGCTGATTTGCTCTCCCAGGTTGCTTGGTTGGCCAAAAAGGGCGTATGCGTTTTTTCCTGAATATATTCAGGAAAAAACGCATACGCCCTTTTTGGCCAACCACATCATTGTCCACGTTCTGGCGCTTTTCATGTGCTATCGGGGCCATTCCGATGTAGCCTTTGACATCCGTTTCCTGCAATTCTGCCTTGCGTTCAACGCCTCTTCGTAGCCTGACCTCAATATATTTTGGGGCGATAGTTATCGTTTAGAACTCTGCAGGTTTGGGAAGTGCAGTGCCCCTGAGCTCCATTTCCCAAGTCGCTTTTTTGTGAGTGGGACGCAACACGGCTGGATGGCTTCACGCCCTATTGTCGATCCGGGGTGGCAGGCTGAACCGCTGGTGAATTCTTCTTCGTGATGGGAAATGAGAGTGACATGTGCCCGACCAAACACCTCCAGCGAGTCTCTCATTGGTTCCCCCTCTTGCAGTTCATCCTGCGGACAAATTGCAGACGGTACGAAAGAGGCATGGAAAGGCGCCGAGTCTCCAAGTGGGGAGATTGTTAGTAAGGGGGCCTGAATGGAGAACACGAGCACCAGGAGATGAAAACTGAGGTGAGTTTCAGAAAGCTTTCCCGATCCCACGGTGTAGCATCCGCTGGGTTTCCAATGAGTGCTTTCGCTGTCGGAAGATTGCGTTGAACCTGGAGAGTTGGGACCCATGGAATGGGGAGCACGCAGGATTCCTTTCAAGGGTCTGCATTTGCTTTCCCAACCTCACCAATCGTCTCAGCCCCAAGAGTGTCCAGCCTTATGTCTTCTGCCGCTGGGGCTGTAGATGTGGTCAATCCTGGTTGCATGCCAGTCCCTGAACGCATTTTGGAAGTATTTCTCTCTGTTTTGCCCTGCTTGTTTCTTCTTTATGTTGGAAATGTATCCTCAGAATGGGTCTGAGCTGATTTTCCCTGCTGGTTGTAGGCCGCTTTACACACACTTGATGCACTTACACAGAGATATCAAGACTTAGCTTTTAAGATGCTTACTAGTCGGATAGATACTTGTGCGATGAACAGGGTCTGGTGAGTCCAGTTGATTGAGCAAGGAGTAGGTCGTGTCCATTCCATATTCGGTTTTCGGAAGGGTATCTGTGCTCATTTCAAACTCGAGTTTTATGCGTCACCCCACCTCACCTTTCCCCTGAAGCAGGCATAAGTGTGTTTTCTAAAAGCGTGACTCTGTTCTGTTTGGGGATTCAGTTCATGGGGAGCGATTTTTACATTCCCTCGATAAGTGATATCATAAGTTTCTTTTTTGTGGGACTTATTTCACTGAGGATGATCGTACCTAAATCCACTCAGGATGCTGCTACCAGCCTCATGACGTGGATTTCATGACTGAGTGACACTCCATTGGACCTACGTAGCACCACTTCTGCACTTGTCCACTTGTCCACTCGTCTTTGTCCACTTGGCTCTTTCCTGGGATATGAAACGTGTACCGGAGTGGAGGTTCTTGTCAAGACAGCAGCCCTCAACTTTGGGGTCCCTGTGTCTGGTTGATTTTTTCATTTTCCCAAGGTCAACGCCCATGTGTGGAAGTGCCCTATGCTCTGTGGTTCTGTGTTTTACATGGTTTGGGAAAGAGGATACACTTGTGAAGATTGGCTGTTGGCCATTGACATCCCGCCCATCAGCTTAACAAGGCTCCCTTGACTCCGTGGCCTGTCCTGCCTTTCTGGTTTTTAGACTTTTTTCGCCTGGCCCTTTTGCCCCGGGGGGGGGGGCGAGAGATTTCTTTGTAGTGCTGATTTGCTCTCCCAGGTTGCTTGGTTGGCCAAAAAGGGCGTATGCGTTTTTTCCTGAATATATTCAGGAAAAAACGCATACGCCCTTTTTGGCCAACCACATCATTGTCCACGTTCTGGCGCTTTTCATGTGCTATCGGGGCCATTCCGATGTAGCCGTTGACATCCGTTTCCTGCAATTCTGCCTTGCGTTCAACGCCTCTTCGTAGCCTGACCTCAATATATTTTGGGGCGATAGTTATCGTTTAGAACTCTGCAGGTTTGGGAAGTGCAGTGCCCCTGAGCTCCATTTCCCAAGTCGCTTTTTTGTGAGTGGGACGCAACACGGCTGGATGGCTTCACGCCCTATTGTCGATCCGGGGTGGCAGGCTGAACCGCTGGTGAATTCTTCTTCGTGATGGGAAATGAGAGTGACATGTGCCCGACCAAACACCTCCAGCGAGTCTCTCATTGGTTCCCCCTCTTGCAGTTCATCCTGCGGACAAATTGCAGACGGTACGAAAGAGGCATGGAAAGGCGCCGAGTCTCCAAGTGGGGAGATTGTTAGTAAGGGGGCCTGAATGGAGAACACGAGCACCAGGAGATGAAAACTGAGGTGAGTTTCAGAAAGCTTTCCCGATCCCACGGTGTAGCATCCGCTGGGTTTCCAATGAGTGCTTTCGCTGTCGGAAGATTGCGTTGAACCTGGAGAGTTGGGACCCATGGAATGGGGAGCACGCAGGATTCCTTTCAAGGGTCTGCATTTGCTTTCCCAACCTCACCAATCGTCTCAGCCCCAAGAGTGTCCAGCCTTATGTCTTCTGCCGCTGGGGCTGTAGATGTGGTCAATCCTGGTTGCATGCCAGTCCCTGAACGCATTTTGGAAGAATTTCTCTCTGTTTTGCCCTGCTTGTTTCTTCTTTATGTTGGAAATGTATCCTCAGAATGGGTCTGAGCTGATTTTCCCTGCTGGTTGTAGGCCGCTTGACACACACTTGATGCACTTACACAGAGATATCAAGACTTAGCGTTGAAGATGCTTACTAGTCGGATAGATACTTGTGCGATGAACAGGGTCTGGTGAGTCCAGTTGATTGAGCAAGGAGTAGGTCGTGTCCATTCCATATTCGGTTTTCGGAAGGGTATCTGTGCTCATTTCAAACTCGAGTTTTATGCGTCACCCCACCTCACCTTTCCCCTGAAGCAGGCATAAGTGTGTTTTCTAAAAGCGTGACTCTGTTCTGTTTGGGGATTCAGTTCATGGGGAGCGATTTTTACATTCCCTCGATAAGTGATATCATAAGTTTCTTTTTTTGTGGGACTTATTTCACTGAGGATGATCGTACCTAAATCCACTCAGGATGCTGCTACCAGCCTCATGACGTGGATTTCATGGCTGAGTGACACTCCATTGGACCTACGTAGCACCACTTGTCCACTTGTCCACTTGTCTTTGTCCACTTGTCCACTCGTCTTTGTCCACTTGGCTCTTTCCTGGGATATGAAACGTGTACCGGAGTGGAGGTTCTTGTCAAGACAGCAGCCCTCAACTTTGGGGTCCCTGTGTCTGGTTGATTTTTTCATTTTCCCAAGGTCAACGCCCATGTGTGGAAGTGCCCTATGCTCTGTGGTTCTGTGTTTTACATGGTTTGGGAAAGAGGATACACTTGTGAAGATTGGCTGTTGGCCATTGACATCCCGCCCATCAGCTTAACAAGGCTCCCTTGACTCCGTGGGCTGTCCTGCCTTTCTGGTTTTTAGACTTTTTTCGCCTGGCCCTTTTGCCCCGGGGGGGGGGGGGCGAGAGATTTCTTTGTAGTGCTGATTTGCTCTCCCAGGTTGCTTGGTTGGCCAAAAAGGGCGTATGCGTTTTTTCCTGAATGAATATATTCAGGAAAAACGCATACGCCCTTTTTGGCCAACCGCATCATTGTCCACGTTCTGGCGCTTTTCATGTGCTATCGGGGCCATTCCGATGTACCCGTTGACATCCGTTTCCTGCAGTTCTGCCTTGCGTTCAGCGCCTCTTCGTAGCCTGACCTCAATATATTTTGGGGCGATAGTTATCGTTTAGAACTCTGCAGGTTTGGGAAGTGCAGTGCCCCTGAGCTCCATTTCCCAAGTCGCTTTTTTGTGAGTGGGACGCAACACGGCTAGATGGCTTCACGCCCTATTGTCGATCCGGGGTTGCAGGCTGAACCGCTGGTGAATTCTTCTTCGTGATGGGAAATGAGAGTGACATGTGCCCGACCAAACACCTCCAGCGAGTCTCTCATTGGTTCCCCCTCTTGCAGTTCATCCTGCGGACAAATTGCAGACGGTACGAAAGAGGCATGGAAAGGCGCCGAGTCTCCAAGTGGGGAGATTGTTAGTAAGGGGGCCTGAATGGAGAACACGAGCACCAGGAGATGAAAACTGAGGTGAGTTTCAGAAAGCTTTCCCGATCCCACGGTGTAGCATCCGCTGGGTTTCCAATGAGTGCTTTCGCTGTCGGAAGATTGCGTTGAACCTGGAGAGTTGGGACCCATGGAATGGGGAGCACGCAGGATTCCTTTCAAGGGTCTGCATTTGCTTTCCCAACCTCACCAATCGTCTCAGCCCAAGAGTGTCCAGCCTTATGTCTTCTGCCGCTGGGGCTGTAGATGTGGTCAATCCTGGTTGCATGCCAGTCCCTGAACGCATTTTGGAAGAATTTCCCTCTGTTTTGCCCTGCTTGTTTCTTCTTTATGTTGGAAATGTATCCTCAGAATGGGTCTGAGCTGATTTTCCCTGCTGGTTTTAGGCCGCTTTACACACACTTGATGCACTTACGAAGAGATATCAAGACTTAGCTTTTAAGATGCTTACTAGTCGGATAGATACTTTTGCGATGAACAGGGTCTGGTGAGTCCAGTTGATTGAGCAAGGAGTAGATCGTGTCCATTCCATATTCGGTTTTCAGAAGGGTATCTGTGCTCATTTCAAACTCGAGTTTTATGCGTCACCCCACCTCACCTTTCCCCTGAAGCAGGCATAAGTGTGTTTTCTAAAAGCGTGACTCTGTTCTGTTTGGGGATTCAGTGCATGGGGAGCGATTTTTACATTCCCTCGATAAGTGATATCATAAGTTTCTTTTTTTGTGGGACTTATTTCACTGAGGATGATCGTACCTAAATCCACTCAGGATGCTGCTACCAGCCTCATGACGTGGATTTCATGGCTGAGTGACACTCCATTGGACCTACGTAGCACCACTTCTGCACTTGTCCACTTGTCCACTCGTCTTTGTCCACTTGGCTCTTTCCTGGGATATGAAACGTGTACCGGAGTGGAGGTTCTTGTCAAGACAGCAGCCCTCAACTTTGGGGTCCCTGTGTCTGGTTGATTTTTTCATTTTCCCAAGGTCAACGCCCATGTGTGGAAGTGCCCTATGCTCTGTGGTTCTGTGTTTTCCATGGTTTGGGAAAGAGGATACACTTGTGAAGATTGGCTGTTGGCCATTGACATCCCGCCCATCAGCTTAACAAGGCTCCCTTGACTCCGTGGCCTGTCCTGCCTTTCTGGTTTTTAGACTTTTTTCGCCTGGCCCTTTTGCCCCGGGGGGGGGCGAGAGATTTCTTTGTAGTGCTGATTTGCTCTCCCAGGTTGCCTGGTTGGCCAAAAAGGGCGTATGCGTTTTTTCCTGAATATATTCAGGAAAAAACGCATACGCCCTTTTTGGCCAACCACATCATTGTCCACGTTCTGGCGCTTTTCATGTGCTATCGGGGCCATTCCGATGTAGCCGTTGACATCCGTTTCCTGCAATTCTGCCTTGCGTTCAACGCCTCTTCGTAGCCTGACCTCAATATATTTTGGGGCGATAGTTATCGTTTAGAACTCTGCAGGTTTGGGAAGTGCAGTGCCCCTGAGCTCCATTTCCCAAGTCGCTTTTTTGTGAGTGGGACGCAACACGGCTGGATGGCTTCACGTCCTATTGTTGATCCGGGGTGGCAGGCTGAACCGCTGGTGAATTCTTCTTCCTGATGGGAAATGAGAGTGACATGTGCCCGACCAAACACCTCCAGCGAGTCTCTCATTGGTTCCCCCTCTTGCAGTTCATCCTGCGGACAAATTGCAGACGGTACGAAAGAGGCATGGAAAGGCGCCGAGTCTCCAAGTGGGGAGATTGTTAGTAAGGGGGCCTGAATGGAGAACACGAGCACCAGGAGATGAAAACTGAGGTGAGTTTCAGAAAGCTTTCCCGATCCCACGGTGTAGCATCCGCTGGGTTTCCAATGAGTGCTTTCGCTGTCGGAAGATTGCGTTGAACCTGGAGAGTTGGGACCCATGGAATGGGGAGCACGCAGGATTCCTTTCAAGGGTCTGCATTTGCTTTCCCAACCTCACCAATCGTCTCAGCCCCAAGAGTGTCCAGCCTTATGTCTTCTGCCGCTGGGGCTGTAGATGTGGTCAATCCTGGTTGCATGCCAGTCCCTGAACGCATTTTGGAAGAATTTCTCTCTGTTTTGCCCTGCTTGTTTCTTCTTTATGTTGGAAATGTATCCTCAGAATGGGTCTGAGCTGATTTTCCCTGCTGGTTTTAGGCCGCTTGACACACACTTGATGCACTTACACAGAGATATCAAGACTTAGCTTTGAAGATGCTTACTAGTCGGATAGATACTTGTGCGATGAACAGGGTCTGGTGAGTCCAGTTGATTGAGCAAGGAGTAGGTCGTGTCCATTCCATATTCGGTTTTCGGAAGGGTATCTGTGCTCATTTCAAACTCGAGTTTTATGCGTCACCCCACCTCACCTTTCCCCTGAAGCAGGCATAAGTGTGTTTTCTAAAAGCGTGACTCTGTTCTGTTTGGGGATTCAGTTCATGGGGAGCGATTTTTACATTCCCTCGATAAGTGATATCATAAGTTTCTTTTTTGTGGGACTTATTTCACTGAGGATGATCGTACCTAAATCCACTCAGGATGCTGCTACCAGCCTCATGACGTGGATTTCATGGCTGAGTGACACTCCATTGGACCTACGTAGCACCACTTGTCCACCTGTCCACTTGTCTTTGTCCACTTGTCCACTCGTCTTTGTCCACTTGGCTCTTTCCTGGGATATGAAACGTGTACCGGAGTGGAGGTTCTTGTCAAGACAGCAGCCCTCAACTTTGGGGTCCCTGTGTCTGGTTGATTTTTTCATTTTCCCAAGGTCAACGCCCATGTGTGGAAGTGCCCTATGCTCTGTGGTTCTGTGTTTTCCATGGTTTGGGAAAGAGGATACACTTGTGAAGATTGGCTGTTGGCCATTGACATCCCGCCCATCAGCTTAACAAGGCTCCCTTGACTCCGTGGCCTGTCCTGCCTTTCTGGTTTTTAGACTTTTTTCGCCTGGCCCTTTTGCCCCGGGGGGGGGCGAGAGATTTCTTTGTAGTGCTGATTTGCTCTCCCAGGTTGCGTGGTTGGCCAAAAAGGGCGTATGCGTTTTTTCCTGAATATATTCAGGAAAAAACGCATACGCCCTTTTTGGCCAACCACATCATTGTCCACGTTCTGGCGCTTTTCATGTGCTATCGGGGCCATTCCGATGTACCCGTTGACATCCGTTTCCTGCAATTCTGCCTTGCGTTCAACGCCTCTTCGTAGCCTGACCTCAATATATTTTGGGGCGATAGTTATCGTTTAGAACTCTGCAGGTTTGGGAAGTGCAGTGCCCCTGAGCTCCATTTCCCAAGTCGCTTTTTTGTGAGTGGGACGCAACACGGCTGGATGGCTTCACGTCCTATTGTTGATCCGGGGTGGCAGGCTGAACCGCTGGTGAATTCTTCTTCGTGATGGGAAATGAGAGTGACATGTGCCCGACCAAACACCTCCAGCGAGTCTCTCATTGGTTCCCCCTCTTGCAGTTCATCCTGCGGACAAATTGCAGACGGTACGAAAGAGGCATGGAAAGGCGCCGAGTCTCCAAGTGGGGAGATTGTTAGTAAGGGGGCCTGAATGGAGAACACGAGCACCAGGAGATGAAAACTGAGGTGAGTTTCAGAAAGCTTTCCCGATCCCACGGTGTAGCATCCGCTGGGTTTCCAATGAGTGCTTTCGCTGTCGGAAGATTGCGTTGAACCTGGAGAGTTGGGACCCATGGAATGGGGAGCACGCAGGATTCCTTTCAAGGGTCTGCATTTGCTTTCCCAACCTCACCAATCGTCTCAGCCCCAAGAGTGTCCAGCCTTATGTCTTCTGCCGCTGGGGCTGTAGATGTGGTCAATCCTGGTTGCATGCCAGTCCCTGAACGCATTTTGGAAGAATTTCTCTCTGTTTTGCCCTGCTTGTTTCTTCTTTATGTTGGAAATGTATCCTCAGAATGGGTCTGAGCTGATTTTCCCTGCTGGTTTTAGGCCGCTTGACACACACTTGATGCACTTACACAGAGATATCAAGACTTAGCTTTGAAGATGCTTACTAGTCGGATAGATACTTGTGCGATGAACAGGGTCTGGTGAGTCCAGTTGATTGAGCAAGGAGTAGGTCGTGTCCATTCCATATTCGGTTTTCGGAAGGGTATCTGTGCTCATTTCAAACTCGAGTTTTATGCGTCACCCCACCTCACCTTTCCCCTGAAGCAGGCATAAGTCTGTTTTCTAAAAGCGTGACTCTGTTCTGTTTGGGGATTCAGTTCATGGGGAGCGATTTTTACATTCCCTCGATAAGTGATATCATAAGTTTCTTTTTTGTGGGACTTATTTCACTGAGGATGATCGTACCTAAATCCACTCAGGATGCTGCTACCAGCCTCATGACGTGGATTTCATGGCTGAGTGACACTCCATTGGACCTACGTAGCACCACTTCTGCACTTGTCCACTTGTCCACTCGTCTTTGTCCACTTGGCTCTTTCCTGGGATATGAAACGTGTACCGGAGTGGAGGTTCCTGTCAAGACAGCAGCCCCCAACTTTGGGGTCCCTGTGTCTGGTTGATTTTTTCATTTTCCCAAGGTCAACGCCCATGTGTGGAAGTGCCCTATGCTCTGTGGTTCTGTGTTTTACATGGTTTGGGAAAGAGGATACACTTGTGAAGATTGGCTGTTGGCCATTGACATCCCGCCCATCAGCCTAACAAGGCTCCCTTGACTCCGTGGCCTGTCCTGCCTTTCTGGTTTTTAGACTTTTTTCGCCTGGCCCTTTTGCCCCGGGGGGGGGGGGGGGGGCGAGAGATTTCTTTGTAGTGCTGATTTGCTCTCCCAGGTTGCTTGGTTGGCCAAAAAGGGCGTATGCGTTTTTTCCTGAATATATTCAGGAAAAAACGCATACGCCCTTTTTGGCCAACCACATCATTGTCCACGTTCTGGCACTTTTCATGTGCTATCGGGGCCATTCCGATGTAGCCGTTGACATCCGTTTCCTGCAATTCTGCCTTGCGTTCAACGCCTCTTCGTAGCCTGACCTCAATATATTTTGGGGCGATAGTTATCGTTTAGAACTCTGCAGGTTTGGGAAGTGCAGTGCCCCTGAGCTCCATTTCCCAAGTCGCTTTTTTGTGAGTGGGACGCAACACGGCTGGATGGCTTCACGTCCTATTGTCGATCCGGGGTGGCAGGCTGAACCGCTGGTGAATTCTTCTTCGTGATGGGAAATGAGAGTGACATGTGCCCGACCAAACACCTCCAGCGAGTCTCTCATTGGTTCCCCCTCTTGCAGTTCATCCTGCGGACAAATTGCAGACGGTACGAAAGAGGCATGGAAAGGCGCCGAGTCTCCAAGTGGGGAGATTGTTAGTAAGGGGGCCTCAATGGAGAACACGAGCACCAGGAGATGAAAACTGAGGTGAGTTTCAGAAAGCTTTCCCGATCCCACGGTGTAGCATCCGCTGGGTTTCCAATGAGTGCTTTCGCTGTCGGAAGATTGCGTTGAACCTGGAGAGTTGGGACCCATGGAATGGGGAGCACGCAGGATTCCTTTCAAGGGTCTGCATTTACTTTCCCAACCTCACCAATCGTCTCAGCCCCAAGAGTGTCCAGCCTTATGTCTTCTGCCGCTGGGGCTGTAGATGTGGTCAATCCTGGTTGCATGCCAGTCCCTGAACGCATTTTGGAACTATTTCTCTCTGTTTTGCCCTGCTTGTTTCTTCTTTATGTTGGAAATGTATCCTCAGAATGGGTCTGAGCTGATTTTCCCTGCTGGTTGTAGGCCGCTTGACACACACTTGATGCACTTACACAGAGATATCAAGACTTAGCTTTGAAGATGCTTACTAGTCGGATAGATACTTGTGCGATGAACAGGGTCTGGTGAGTCCAGTTGATTGAGCAAGGAGTAGGTCGTGTCCATTCCATATTCGGTTTTCGGAAGGGTATCTGTGCTCATTTCAAACTCGAGTTTTATGCGTCACCCCACCTCACCTTTCCCCTGAAGCAGGCATAAGTGTGTTTTCTAAAAGCGTGACTCTGTTCTGTTTGGGGATTCAGTTCATGGGGAGCGATTTTTACATTCCCTCGATAAGTGATATCATAAGTTTCTTTTTTGTGGGACTTATTTCACTGAGGATGATCGTACCTAAATCCACTCAGGATGCTGCTACCAGCCTCATGACGTGGATTTCATGACTGAGTGACACTCCATTGGACCTACGTAGCACCACTTCTGCACTTGTCCACTTGTCCACTCGTCTTTGTCCACTTGGCTCTTTCCTGGGATATGAAACGTGTACCGGAGTGGAGGTTCTTGTCAAGACAGCAGCCCTCAACTTTGGGGTCCCTGTGTCTGGTTGATTTTTTCATTTTCCCAAGGTCAAAGCCCATGTGTGGAAGTGCCCTATGCTCTGTGGTTCTGTGTTTTACATGGTTTGGGAAAGAGGATACACTTGTGAAGATTGGCTGTTGGCCATTGACATCCCGCCCATCAGCTTAACAAGGCTCCCTTGACTCCGTGGCCTGTCCTGCCTTTCTGGTTTTTAGACTTTTTTCGCCTGGCCCTTTTGCCCCGGTGGGGGGGCGAGAGATTTCTTTGTAGTGCTGATTTGCTCTCCCAGGTTGCTTGGTTGGCCAAAAAGGGCGTATGCGTTTTTTCCTGAATATATTCAGGAAAAAACGCATACGCCCTTTTTGGCCAACCACATCATTGTCCACGTTCTGGCGCTTTTCATGTGCTATCGGGGCCATTCCGATGTAGCCGTTGACATCCGTTTCCTGCAATTCTGCCTTGCGTTCAACGCCTCTTCGTAGCCTGACCTCAATATATTTTGGGGCGATAGTTATCGTTTAGAACTCTGCAGGTTTGGGAAGTGCAGTGCCCCTGAGCTCCATTTCCCAAGTCGCTTTTTTGTGAGTGGGACGCAACACGGCTGGATGGCTTCACGCCCTATTGTCGATCCGGGGTGGCAGGCTGAACCGCTGGTGAATTCTTCTTCGTGATGGGAAATGAGAGTGACATGTGCCCGACCAAACACCTCCAGCGAGTCTCTCATTGGTTCCCCCTCTTGCAGTTCATCCTGCGGACAAATTGCAGACGGTACGAAAGAGGCATGGAAAGGCGCCGAGTCTCCAAGTGGGGAGATTGTTAGTAAGGGGGCCTGAATGGAGAACACGAGCACCAGGAGATGAAAACTGAGGTGAGTTTCAGAAAGCTTTCCCGATCCCACGGTGTAGCATCCGCTGGGTTTCCAATGAGTGCTTTCGCTGTCGGAAGATTGCGTTGAACCTGGAGAGTTGGGACCCATGGAATGGGGAGCACGCAGGATTCCTTTCAAGGGTCTGCATTTGCTTTCCCAACCTCACCAATCGTCTCAGCCCCAAGAGTGTCCAGCCTTATGTCTTCTGCCGCTGGGGCTGTAGATGTGGTCAATCCTGGTTGCATGCCAGTCCCTGAACGCATTTTGGAAGAATTTCTCTCTGTTTTGCCCTGCTTGTTTCTTCTTTATGTTGGAAATGTATCCTCAGAATGGGTCTGAGCTGATTTTCCCTGCTGGTTTTAGGCCGCTTGACACACACTTGATGCACTTACACAGAGATATCAAGACTTAGCTTTGAAGATGCTTACTAGTCGGATAGATACTTGTGCGATGAACAGGGTCTGGTGAGTCCAGTTGATTGAGCAAGGAGTAGGTCGTGTCCATTCCATATTCGGTTTTCGGAAGGGTATCTGTGCTCATTTCAAACTCGAGTTTTATGCGTCACCCCACCTCACCTTTCCCCTGAAGCAGGCATAAGTGTGTTTTCTAAAAGCGTGACTCTGTTCTGTTTGGGGATTCAGTGCATGGGGAGCGATTTTTACATTCCCTCGATAAGTGATATCATAAGTTTCTTTTTTTGTGGGACTTATTTCACTGAGGATGATCGTACCTAAATCCACTCAGGATGCTGCTACCAGCCTCATGACGTGGATTTCATGGCTGAGTGACACTCCATTGGACCTACGTAGCACCACTTGTCCACTTGTCCACTTGTCTTTGTCCACTTGTCCACTCGTCTTTGTCCACTTGGCTCTTTCCTGGGATATGAAACGTGTACCGGAGTGGAGGTTCTTGTCAAGACAGCAGCCCTCAACTTTGGGGTCCCTGTGTCTGGTTGATTTTTTCATTTTCCCAAGGTCAACGCCCATGTGTGGAAGTGCCCTATGCTCTGTGGTTCTGTGTTTTACATGTTTTGGGAAAGAGGATACACTTGTGAAGATTGGCTGTTGGCCATTGACATCCCGCCCATCAGCTTAACAAGGCTCCCTTGACTCCGTGGGCTGTCCTGCCTTTCTGGTTTTTAGACTTTTTTCGCCTGGCCCTTTTGCCCCGGGGGGGGGGGGCGAGAGATTTCTTTGTAGTGCTGATTTGCTCTCCCAGGTTGCTTGGTTGGCCAAAAAGGGCGTATGCGTTTTTTCCTGAATATATTCAGGAAAAAACGCATACGCCCTTTTTGGCCAACCGCATCATTGTCCACGTTCTGGCGCTTTTCATGTGCTATCGGGGCCATTCCGATGTAGCCGTTGACATCCGTTTCCTGCAGTTCTGCCTTGCGTTCAGCGCCTCTTCGTAGCCTGACCTCAATATATTTTGGGGCGATAGTTATCGTTTAGAACTCTGCAGGTTTGGGAAGTGCAGTGCCCCTGAGCTCCATTTCCCAAGTCGCTTTTTTGTGAGTGGGACGCAACACGGCTGGATGGCTTCACGCCCTATTGTCGATCCGGGGTGGCAGGCTGAACCGCTGGTGAATTCTTCTTCGTGATGGGAAATGAGAGTGACATGTGCCCCACCAAACACCTCCAGCGAGTCTCTCCTTGGTTCCCCCTCTTGCAGTTCATCCTGCGGACAAATTGCAGACGGTACGAAAGAGGCATGGAAAGGCGCCGAGTCTCCAAGTGGGGAGATTGTTAGTAAGGGGGCCTGAATGGAGAACACGAGCACCAGGAGATGAAAACTGAGGTGAGTTTCAGAAAGCTTTCCTGATCCCACGGTGTAGCATCCGCTGGGTTTCCAATGAGTGCTTTCGCTGTCGGAAGATTGCGTTGAACCTGGAGAGTTGGGACCCATGGAATGGGGAGCACGCAGGATTCCTTTCAAGGGTCTGCATTTGCTTTCCCAACCTCACCAATCGTCTCAGCCCCAAGAGTGTCCAGCCTTATGTCTTCTGCCGCTGGGGCTGTAGATGTGGTCAATCCTGGTTGCATGCCAGTCCCTGAACGCATTTTGGAAGAATTTCTCTCTGTTTTGCCCTGCTTGTTTCTTCTTTATGTTGGAAATGTATCCTCAGAATGGGTCTGAGCTGATTTTCCCTGCTGGTTTTAGGCCGCTTGACACACACTTGATGCACTTACACAGAGATATCAAGACTTAGCTTTGAAGATGCTTACTAGTCGGATAGATACTTGTGCGATGAACAGGGTCTGGTGAGTCCAGTTGATTGAGCAAGGAGTAGGTCGTGTCCATTCCATATTCGGTTTTCGGAAGGGTATCTGTGCTCATTTCAAACTCGAGTTTTATGCGTCACCCCACCTCACCTTTCCCCTGAAGCAGGCATAAGTGTGTTTTCTAAAAGCGTGACTCTGTTCTGTTTGGGGATTCAGTTCATGGGGAGCGATTTTTACATTCCCTCGATAAGTGATATAATAAGTTTCTTTTTTGTGGGACTTATTTCACTGAGGATGATCGTACCTAAATCCACTCAGGATGCTGCTACCAGCCTCATGACGTGGATTTCATGGCTGAGTGACACTCCATTGGACCTACGTAGCACCACTTCTGCACTTGTCCACTTGTCCACTCGTCTTTGTCCACTTTGCTCTTTCCTGGGATATGAAACGTGTACCGGAGTGGAGGTTCTTGTCAAGACAGCAGCCCTCAACTTTGGGGTCCCTGTGTCTGGTTGATTTTTTCATTTTCCCAAGGTCAACGCCCATGTGTGGAAGTGCCCTATGCTCTGTGGTTCTGTGTTTTCCATGGTTTGGGAAAGAGGATACACTTGTGAAGATTGGCTGTTGGCCATTGACATCCCGCCCATCAGCTTAACAAGGCTCCCTTGACTCCGTGGCCTGTCCTGCCTTTCTGGTTTTTAGACTTTTTTCGCCTGGCCCTTTTGCCCCGGGGGGGGCGAGAGATTTCTTTGTAGTGCTGATTTGCTCTCCCAGGTTGCTTGGTTGGCCAAAAAGGGCGTATGCGTTTTTTCCTGAATATATTCAGGAAAAAACGCATACGCCCTTTTTGGCCAACCACATCATTGTCCACGTTCTGGCGCTTTTCATGTGCTATCGGGGCCATTCCGATGTAGCCGTTGACATCCGTTTCCTGCAATTCTGCCTTGCGTTCAACGCCTCTTCGTAGCCTGACCTCAATATATTTTGGGGCGATAGTTATCGTTTAGAACTCTGCAGGTTTGGGAAGTGCAGTGCCCCTGAGCTCCATTTCCCAAGTCGCTTTTTTGTGAGTGGGACGCAACACGGCTGGATGGCTTCACGTCCTATTGTCGATCCGGGGTGGCAGGCTGAACCGCTGGTGAATTCTTCTTTGTGATGGGAAATGAGAGTGACATGTGCCCGACCAAACACCTCCAGCGAGTCTCTCATTGGTTCCCCCTCTTGCAGTTCATCCTGCGGACAAATTGCAGACGGTACGAAAGAGGCATGGAAAGGCGCCGAGTCTCCAAGTGGGGAGATTGTTAGTAAGGGGGCCTGAATGGAGACCACGAGCACCAGGAGATGAAAACTGAGGTGAGTTTCAGAAAGCTTTCCCGATCCCACGGTGTAGCATCCGCTGGGTTTCCAATGAGTGCTTTCGCTGTCGGAAGATTGCGTTGAACCTGGAGAGTTGGGACCCATGGAATGGGGAGCACGCAGGATTCCTTTCAAGGGTCTGCATTTGCTTTCCCAACCTCACCAATCGTCTCAGCCCCAAGAGTGTCCAGCCTTATGTCTTCTGCCGCTGGGGCTGTAGATGTGGTCAATCCTGGTTGCATGCCAGTCCCTGAACGCATTTTGGAAGAATTTCTCTCTGTTTTGCCCTGCTTGTTTCTTCTTTATGTTGGAAATGTATCCTCAGAATGGGTCTGAGCTGATTTTCCCTGCTGGTTTTAGGCCGCTTGACACACACTTGATGCACTTACACAGAGATATCAAGACTTAGCTTTGAAGATGCTTACTAGTCGGATAGATACTTGTGCGATGAACAGGGTCTGGTGAGTCCAGTTGATTGAGCAAGGAGTAGGTCGTGTCCATTCCATATTCGGTTTTCGGAAGGGTATCTGTGCTCATTTCAAACTCGAGTTTTATGCGTCACCCCACCTCACCTTTCCCCTGAAGCAGGCATAAGTGTGTTTTCTAAAAGCGTGACTCTGTTCTGTTTGGGGATTCAGTGCATGGGGAGCGATTTTTACATTCCCTCGATAAGTGATATCATAAGTTTCTTTTTTTGTGGGACTTATTTCACTGAGGATGATCGTACCTAAATCCACTCAGGATGCTGCTACCAGCCTCATGACGTGGATTTCATGGCTGAGTGACACTCCATTGGACCTACGTAGCACCACTTGTCCACTTGTCCACTTGTCTTTGTCCACTTGTCCACTCGTCTTTGTCCACTTGGCACTTTCCTGGGATATGAAACGTGTACCGGAGTGGAGGTTCTTGTCAAGACAGCAGCCCTCAACTTTGGGGTCCCTGTGTCTGGTTGATTTTTTCATTTTCCCAAGGTCAACGCCCATGTGTGGAAGTGCCCTATGCTCTGTGGTTCTGTGTTTTCCATGGTTTGGGAAAGAGGATACACTTGTGAAGATTGGCTGTTGGCCATTGACATCCCGCCCATCAGCTTAACAAGGCTCCCTTGACTCCGTGGCCTGTCCTGCCTTTCTGGTTTTTAGACTTTTTTCGCCTGGCCCTTTTGCCCCGGGGGTGGGGGGCGAGAGATTTCTTTGTAGTGCTGATTTGCTCTCCCAGGTTGCTTGGTTGGCCAAAAAGGGCGTATGCGTTTTTTCCTGAATATATTCAGGAAAAAACGCATACGCCCTTTTTGGCCAACCGCATCATTGTCCACGTTCTGGCGCTTTTCATGTGCTATCGGGGCCATTCCGATGTAGCCGTTGACATCCGTTTCCTGCAATTCTGCCTTGCGTTCAACGCCTCTTCGTAGCCTGACCTCAATATATTTTGGGGCGATAGTTATCGTTTAGAACTCTGCAGGTTTGGGAAGTGCAGTGCCCCTGAGCTCCATTTCCCAAGTCGCTTTTTTGTGAGTGGGACGCAACACGGCTGGATGGCTTCACGTCCTATTGTCGATCCGGGGTGGCAGGCTGAACCGCTGGTGAATTCTTCTTCGTGATGGGAAATGAGAGTGACATGTGCCCCACCAAACACCTCCAGCGAGTCTCTCATTGGTTCCCCCTCTTGCAGTTCATCCTGCGGACAAATTGCAGACGGTACGAAAGAGGCATGGAAAGGCGCCGAGTCTCCAAGTGGGGAGATTGTTAGTAAGGGGGCCTGAATGGAGAACACGAGCACCAGGAGATGAAAACTGAGGTGAGTTTCAGAAAGCTTTCCCGATCCCACGGTGTAGCATCCGCTGGGTTTCCAATGAGTGCTTTCGCTGTCGGAAGATTGCGTTGAACCTGGAGAGTTGGGACCCATGGAATGGGGAGCACGCAGGATTCCTTTCAAGGGTCTGCATTTGCTTTCCCAACCTCACCAATCGTCTCAGCCCCAAGAGTGTCCAGCCTTATGTCTTCTGCCGCTGGGGCTGTAGATGTGGTCAATCCTGGTTGCATGCCAGTCCCTGAACGCATTTTGGAAGAATTTCTCTCTGTTTTGCCCTGCTTGTTTCTTCTTTATGTTGGAAATGTATCCTCAGAATGGGTCTGAGCTGATTTTCCCTGCTGGTTTTAGGCCGCTTGACACACACTTGATGCACTTACACAGAGATATCAAGACTTAGCTTTGAAGATGCTTACTAGTCGGATAGATACTTGTGCGATGAACAGGGTCTGGTGAGTCCAGTTGATTGAGCAAGGAGTAGGTCGTGTCCATTCCATATTCGGTTTTCGGAAGGGTATCTGTGCTCATTTCAAACTCGAGTTTTATGCGTCACCCCACCTCACCTTTCCCCTGAAGCAGGCATAAGTGTGTTTTCTAAAAGCGTGACTCTGTTCTGTTTGGGGATTCAGTGCATGGGGAGCGATTTTTACATTCCCTCGATAAGTGATATCATAAGTTTCTTTTTTGTGGGACTTATTTCACTGAGGATGATCGTACCTAAATCCACTCAGGATGCTGCTACCAGCCTCATGACGTGGATTTCATGGCTGAGTGACACTCCATTGGACCTACGTAGCACCACTTCTGCACTTGTCCACTTGTCCACTCGTCTTTGTCCACTTGGCTCTTTCCTCGGATATGAAACGTGTACCAGAGTGGAGGTTCTTGTCAAGACAGCAGCCCTCAACTTTGGGGTCCCTGTGTCTGGTTGATTTTTTCATTTTCCCAAGGTCAACGCCCATGTGTGGAAGTGCCCTATGCTCTGTGGTTCTGTGTTTTCCATGGTTTGGGAAAGAGGATACACTTGTGAAGATTGGCTGTTGGCCATTGACATCCCGCCCATCAGCTTAACAAGGCTCCCTTGACTCCGTGGCCTGTCCTGCCTTTCTGGTTTTTAGACTTTTTTCGCCTGGCCCTTTTGCCCCGGGGGGGGGGGGCGAGAGATTTCTTTGTAGTGCTGATTTGCTCTCCCAGGTTGCTTGGTTGGCCAAAAAGGGCGTATGCGTTTTTTCCTGAATATATTCAGGAAAAAACGCATACGCCCTTTTTGGCCAACCACATCATTGTCCACGTTCTGGCGCTTTTCATGTGCTATCGGGGCCATTCCGATGTAGCCGTTGACATCCGTTTCCTGCAATTCTGCCTTGCGTTCAACGCTTCTTCGTAGCCTGACCTCAATATATTTTGGGGCGATAGTTATCGTTTAGAACTCTGCAGGTTTGGGAAGTGCAGTGCCCCTGAGCTCCATTTCCCAAGTCGCTTTTTTGTGAGTGGGACGCAACACGGCTGGATGGCTTCACGTCCTATTGTCGATCCGGGGTGGCAGGCTGAACCGCTGGTGAATTCTTCTTCGTGATGGGAAATGAGAGTGACATGTGCCCGACCAAACACCTCCAGCGAGTCTCTCATTGGTTCCCCCTCTTGCAGTTCATCCTGCGGACAAATTGCAGACGGTACGAAAGAGGCATGGAAAGGCGCCGAGTCTCCAAGTGGGGAGATTGTTAGTAAGGGGGCCTGAATGGAGAACACGAGCACCAGGAGATGAAAACTGAGGTGAGTTTCAGAAAGCTTTCCCGATCCCACGGTGTAGCATCCGCTGGGTTTCCAATGAGTGCTTTCGCTGTCAGAAGATTGGGTTGAACCTGTTGAGTTGGGACCCATGGAATGGGGAGCACGCAGGATTCCTTTCAAGGGTCTGCATTTGCTTTCCCAACCTCACCAATCGTCTCAGCCCCAAGAGTGTCCAGCCTTATGTCTTCTGCCGCTGGGGCTGTAGATGTGGTCAATCCTGGTTGCATGCCAGTCCCTGAACGCATTTTGGAAGAATTTCTCTCTGTTTTGCCCTGCTTGTTTCTTCTTTATGTTGGAAATGTATCCTCAGAATGGGTCTGAGCTGATTTTCCCTGCTGGTTTTAGGCCGCTTGACACACACTTGATGCACTTACACAGAGATATCAAGACTTAGCTTTGAAGATGCTTACTAGTCGGATAGATACTTGTGCGATGAACAGGGTCTGGTGAGTCCAGTTGATTGAGCAAGGAGTAGGTCGTGTCCATTCCATATTCGGTTTTCGGAAGGGTATCTGTGCTCATTTCAAACTCGAGTTTTATGCGTCACCCCACCTCACCTTTCCCCTGAAGCAGCCATAAGTGTGTTTTCTAAAAGCGTGACTCTGTTCTGTTTGGGGATTCAGTGCATGGGGAGCGATTTTTACATTCCCTCGATAAGTGATATAATAAGTTTCTTTTTTGTGGGACTTATTTCACTGAGGATGATCGTACCTAAATCCACTCAGGATGCTGCTACCAGCCTCATGACGTGGATTTCATGGCTGAGTGACACTCCATTGGACCTACGTAGCACCACTTCTCTACTTGTCCACTTGTCCACTCGTCTTTGTCCACTTGGCTCTTTCCTGGGATATGAAACGTGTACCGGAGTGGAGGTTCTTGTCAAGACAGCAGCCCTCAACTTTGGGGTCCCTGTGTCTGGTTGATTTTTTCATTTTCCCAAGGTCAACGCCCATGTGTGGAAGTGCCCTATGCTCTGTGGTTCTGTGTTTTCCATGGTTTGGGAAAGAGGATACACTTGTGAAGATTGGCTGTTGGCCATTGACATCCCGCCCATCAGCTTAACAAGGCTCCCTTGACTTGGTGGCCTGCCCTGCCTTTCTGGTTTTTAGACTTTTTTCGCCTGGCCCTTTTGCCCCGGGGGGGGCGAGAGATTTCTTTGTAGTGCTGATTTGCTCTCCCAGGTTGCTTGGTTGGCCAAAAAGGGCGTATGCGTTTTTTCCTGAATATATTCAGGAAAAAACGCATACGCCCTTTTTGGCCAACCGCATCATTGTCCACGTTCTGGCGCTTTTCATGTGCTATCGGGGCCATTCCGATGTAGCCGTTGACATCCGTTTCCTGCAGTTCTGCCTTGCGTTCAACGCCTCTTCGTAGCCTGACCTCAATATATTTTGGGGCGATAGTTATCGTTTAGAACTCTGCAGGTTTGGGAAGTGCAGTGCCCCTGAGCTCCATTTCCCAAGTCGCTTTTTTGTGAGTGGGACGCAACACGGCTGGATGGCTTCACGTCCTATTGTTGATCCGGGGTGGCAGGCTGAACCGCTGGTGAATTCTTCTTCGTGATGGGAAATGAGAGTGACATGTGCCCGACCAAACACCTCCAGCGAGTCTCTCATTGGTTCCCCCTCTTGCAGTTCATCCTTCGGACAAATTGCAGACGGTACGAAAGAGGCATGGAAAGGCGCCGAGTCTCCAAGTGGGGAGATTGTTAATAAGGGGGCCTGAATGGAGAACACGAGCACCAGGAGATGAAAACTGAGGTGAGTTTCAGAAAGCTTTCGCGATCCCACGGTGTAGCATCCGCTGGGTTTCCAATGAGTGCTTTCGCTGTCGGAAGATTGCGTTGAACCTGGAGAGTTGGGACCCATGGAATGGGGAGCACGCAGGATTCCTTTCAAGGGTCTGCATTTGCTTTCCCAACCTCACCAATCGTCTCAGCCCCAAGAGTGTCCAGCCTTATGTCTTCTGCCGCTGGGGCTGTAGATGTGGTCAATGCTGGTTGCATGCCAGTCCCTGAACGCATTTTGGAAGAATTTCTCTCTGTTTTGCCCTGCTTGTTTCTTCTTTATGTTGGAAATGTATCCTCAGAATGGGTCTGAGCTGATTTTCCCTGCTGGTTTTAGGCCGCTTGACACACACTTGATGCACTTACACAGAGATATCAAGACTTAGCTTTGAAGATGCTTACTAGTCGGATAGATACTTGTGCGATGAACAGGGTCTGGTGAGTCCAGTTGATTGAGCAAGGAGTAGGTCGTGTCCATTCCATATTCGGTTTTCGGAAGGGTATCTGTGCTCATTTCAAACTCGAGTTTTATGCGTCACCCCACCTCACCTTTCCCCTGAAGCAGGCATTAGTGTGTTTTCTAAAAGCGTGACTCTGTTCTGTTTGGGGATTCAGTGCATGGGGAGCGATTTTTACATTCCCTCGATAAGTGATATCATAAGTTTCTTTTTTTGTGGGACTTATTTCACTGAGGATGATCGTACCTAAATCCACTCAGGATGCTGCTACCAGCCTCATGACGTGGATTTCATGGCTGAGTGACACTCCATTGGACCTACGTAGCACCACTTGTCCACTTGTCCACTTGTCCACTCGTCTTTGTCCACTTGGCTCTTTCCTGGGATATGAAACGTGTACCGGAGTGGAGGTTCTTGTCAAGACAGCAGCCCTCAACTTTGGGGTCCCTGTGTCTGGTTGATTTTTTCATTTTCCCAAGGTCAACGCCCATGTGTGGAAGTGCCCTATGCTCTGTGGTTCTGTGTTTTACATGGTTTGGGAAAGAGGATACACTTGTGAAGATTGGCTGTTGGCCATTGACATCCCGCCCATCAGCTTAACAAGGCTCCCTTGACTCCGTGGGCTGTCCTGCCTTTCTGGTTTTTAGACTTTTTTCGCCTGGCCCTTTTGCCCCGGGGGGGGCGAGAGATTTCTTTGTAGTGCTGATTTGCTCTCCCAGGTTGCTTGGTTGGCCAAAAAGGGCGTATGCGTTTTTTCCTGAATATATTCAGGAAAAAACGCATACGCCCTTTTTGGCCAACCGCATCATTGTCCACGTTCTGGCGCTTTTCATGTGCTATCGGGGCCATTCCGATGTACCCGTTGACATCCGTTTCCTGCAGTTCTGCCTTGCGTTCAGCGCCTCTTCGTAGCCTGACCTCAATATATTTTGGGGCGATAGTTATCGTTTAGAACTCTGCAGGTTTGGGAAGTGCAGTGCCCCTGAGCTCCATTTCCCAAGTCGCTTTTTTGTGAGTGGGACGCAACACGGCTGGATGGCTTCACGCCCTATTGTCGATCCGGGGTGGCAGGCTGAACCGCTGGTGAATTCTTCTTCGTGATGGGAAATGAGAGTGACATGTGCCCGACCAAACACCTCCAGCGAGTCTCTCATTGGTTCCCCCTCTTGCAGTTCATCCTGCGGACAAATTGCAGACGGTACGAAAGAGGCATGGAAAGGCGCCGAGTCTCCAAGTGGGGAGATTGTTAGTAAGGGGGCCTGAATGGAGAACACGAGCACCAGGAGATGAAAACTGAGGTGAGTTTCAGAAAGCTTTCGCGATCCCACGGTGTAGCATCCGCTGGGTTTCCAATGAGTGCTTTCGCTGTCGGAAGATTGCGTTGAACCTGGAGAGTTGGGACCCATGGAATGGGGAGCACGCAGGATTCCTTTCAAGGGTCTGCATTTGCTTTCCCAACCTCACCAATCGTCTCAGCCCCAAGAGTGTCCAGCCTTATGTCTTCTGCCGCTGGGGCTGTAGATGTGGTCAATGCTGGTTGCATGCCAGTCCCTGAACGCATTTTGGAAGAATTTCTCTCTGTTTTGCCCTGCTTGTTTCTTCTTTATGTTGGAAATGTATCCTCAGAATGGGTCTGAGCTGATTTTCCCTGCTGGTTTTAAGCCGCTTGACACACACTTGATGCACTTACACAGAGATATCAAGACTTAGCTTTGAAGATGCTTACTAGTCGGATAGATACTTGTGCGATGAACAGGGTCTGGTGAGTCCAGTTGATTGAGCAAGGAGTAGGTCGTGTCCATTCCATATTCGGTTTTCGGAAGGGTATCTGTGCTCATTTCAAACTCGAGTTTTATGCGTCACCCCACCTCACCTTTCCCCTGAAGCAGGCATAAGTGTGTTTTCTAAAAGCGTGACTCTGTTCTGTTTGGGGATTCAGTGCATGGGGAGCGATTTTTACATTCCCTCGATAAGTGATATCATAAGTTTCTTTTTTTGTGGGACTTATTTCACTGAGGATGATCGTACCTAAATCCACTCAGGATGCTGCTACCAGCCTCATGACGTGGATTTCATGGCTGAGTGACACTCCATTGGACCTACGTAGCACCACTTGTCCACTTGTCCACTTGTCTTTGTCCACTTGTCCACTCGTCTTTGTCCACTTGGCTCTTTCCTGGGATATGAAACGTGTACCGGAGTGGAGGTTCTTGTCAAGACAGCAGCCCTCAACTTTGGGGTCCCTGTGTCTGGTTGATTTTTTCATTTTCCCAAGGTCAACGCCCATGTGTGGAAGTGCCCTATGCTCTGTGGTTCTGTGTTTTACATGGTTTGGGAAAGAGGATACACTTGTGAAGATTGGCTGTTGGCCATTGACATCCCGCCCATCAGCTTAACAAGGCTCCCTTGACTCCGTGGGCTGTCCTGCCTTTCTGGTTTTTAGACTTTTTTCGCCTGGCCCTTTTGCCCCGGGGGGGGGGGCGAGAGATTTCTTTGTAGTGCTGATTTGCTCTCCCAGGTTGCTTGGTTGGCCACAAAGGGCGTATGCGTTTTTTCCTGAATATATTCAGGAAAAAACGCATACGCCCTTTTTGGCCAACCGCATCATTGTCCACGTTCTGGTGCTTTTCATGTGCTATCGGGGCCATTCCGATGTACCCGTTGACATCCGTTTCCTGCAGTTCTGCCTTGCGTTCAGCGCCTCTTCGTAGCCTGACCTCAATATATTTTGGGGCGATAGTTATCGTTTAGAACTCTGCAGGTTTGGGAAGTGCAGTGCCCCTGAGCTCCATTTCCCAAGTCGCTTTTTTGTGAGTGGGACGCAACACGGCTGGATGGCTTCACGCCCTATTGTCGATCCGGGGTGGCAGGCTGAACCGCTGGTGAATTCTTCTTCGTGATGGGAAATGAGAGTGACATGTGCCCGACCAAACACCTCCAGCGAGTCTCTCATTGGTTCCCCCTCTTGCAGTTCATCCTGCGGACAAATTGCAGACGGTACGAAAGAGGCATGGAAAGGCGCCGAGTCTCCAAGTGGGGAGATTGTTAGTAAGGGGGCCTGAATGGAGAACACGAGCACCAGGAGATGAAAACTGAGGTGAGTTTCAGAAAGCTTTCGCGATCCCACGGTGTAGCATCCGCTGGGTTTCCAATGAGTGCTTTCGCTGTCGGAAGATTGCGTTGAACCTGGAGAGTTGGGACCCATGGAATGGGGAGCACGCAGGATTCCTTTCAAGGGTCTGCATTTGCTTTCCCAACCTCACCAATCGTCTCAGCCCCAAGAGTGTCCAGCCTTATGTCTTCTGCCGCTGGGGCTGTAGATGTGGTCAATGCTGGTTGCATGCCAGTCCCTGAACGCATTTTGGAAGAATTTCTCTCTGTTTTGCCCTGCTTGTTTCTTCTTTATGTTGGAAATGTATCCTCAGAATGGGTCTGAGCTGATTTTCCCTGCTGGTTTTAGGCCGCTTGACACACACTTGATGCACTTACACAGAGATATCAAGACTTAGCTTTTAAGATGCTTACTAGTCGGATAGATACTTGTGCGATGAACAGGGTCTGGTGAGTCCAGTTGATTGAGCAAGGAGTAGGTCGTGTCCATTCCATATTCGGTTTTCGGAAGGGTATCTGTGCTCATTTCAAACTCGAGTTTTATGCGTCACCCCACCTCACCTTTCCCCTGAAGCAGGCATAAGTGTGTTTTCTAAAAGCGTGACTCTGTTCTGTTTGGGGATTCAGTGCATGGGGAGCGATTTTTACATTCCCTCGATAAGTGATATCATAAGTTTCTTTTTTTGTGGGACTTATTTCACTGAGGATGATCGTACCTAAATCCACTCAGGATGCTGCTACCAGCCTCATGACGTGGATTTCATGGCTGAGTGACACTCCATTGGACCTACGTAGCACCACTTGTCCACTTGTCCACTCGTCTTTGTCCACTTGGCTCTTTCCTGGGATATGAAACGTGTACCGGAGTGGAGGTTCTTGTCAAGACAGCAGCCCTCAACTTTGGGGTCCCTGTGTCTGGTTGATTTTTTCATTTTCCCAAGGTCAACGCCCATGTGTGGAAGTGCCCTATGCTCTGTGGTTCTGTGTTTTCCATGGTTTGGGAAAGAGGATACACTTGTGAAGATTGGCTGTTGGCCATTGACATCCCGCCCATCAGCTTAACAAGGCTCCCTTGACTCCGTGGCCTGTCCTGCCTTTCTGGTTTTTAGACTTTTTTCGCCTGGCCCTTTTGCCCCGGGGGGGGGGCGAGAGATTTCTTTGTAGTGCTGATTTGCTCTCCCAGGTTGCTTGGTTGGCCAAAAAGGGCGTATGCGTTTTTTCCTGAATATATTCAGGAAAAAACGCATACGCCCTTTTTGGCCAACCACATCATTGTCCACGTTCTGGCGCTTTTCATGTGCTATCGGGGCCATTCCGATGTAGCCGTTGACATCCGTTTCCTGCAATTCTGCCTTGCGTTCAACGCCTCTTCGTAGCCTGACCTCAATATATTTTGGGGCGATAGTTATCGTTTAGAACTCTGCAGGTTTGGGAAGTGCAGTGCCCCTGAGCTCCATTTCCCAAGTCGCTTTTTTGTGAGTGGGACGCAACACGGCTGGATGGCTTCACGTCCTATTGTCGATCCGGGGTGGCAGGCTGAACCGCTGGTGAATTCTTCTTCGTGATGGGAAATGAGAGTGACATGTGCCCCACCAAACACCTCCAGCGAGTCTCTCATTGGTTCCCCCTCTTGCAGTTCATCCTGCGGACAAATTGCAGACGGTACGAAAGAGGCATGGAAAGGCGCCGAGTCTCCAAGTGGGGAGATTGTTAGTAAGGGGGCCTGAATGGAGAACACGAGCACCAGGAGATGAAAACTGAGGTGAGTTTCAGAAAGCTTTCCCGATCCCACGGTGTAGCATCCGCTGGGTTTCCAATGAGTGCTTTCGCTGTCGGAAGATTGCGTTGAACCTGGAGAGTTGGGACCCATGGAATGGGGAGCACGCAGGATTCCTTTCAAGGGTCTGCATTTGCTTTCCCAACCTCACCAATCGTCTCAGCCCCAAGAGTGTCCAGCCTTATGTCTTCTGCCGCTGGGGCTGTAGATGTGGTCAATGCTGGTTGCATGCCAGTCCCTGAACGCATTTTGGAAGAATTTCTCTCTGTTTTGCCCTGCTTGTTTCTTCTTTATGTTGGAAATGTATCCTCAGAATGGGTCTGAGCTGATTTTCCCTGCTGGTTTTAGGCCGCTTGACACACACTTGATGCACTTACACAGAGATATCAAGACTTAGCTTTGAAGATGCTTACTAGTCGGATAGATACTTGTGCGATGAACAGGGTCTGGTGAGTCCAGTTGATTGAGCAAGGAGTAGGTCGTGTCCATTCCATATTCGGTTTTCGGAAGGGTATCTGTGCTCATTTCAAACTCGAGTTTTATGCGTCACCCCACCTCACCTTTCCCCTGAAGCAGGCATAAGTGTGTTTTCTAAAAGCGTGACTCTGTTCTGTTTGGGGATTCAGTGCATGGGGAGCGATTTTTACATTCCCTCGATAAGTGATATCATAAGTTTCTTTTTTTGTGGGACTTATTTCACTGAGGATGATCGTACCTAAATCCACTCAGGATGCTGCTACCAGCCTCATGACGTGGATTTCATGGCTGAGTGACACTCCATTGGACCTACGTAGCACCACTTGTCCACTTGTCCACTTGTCTTTGTCCACTTGTCCACTCGTCTTTGTCCACTTGGCTCTTTCCTGGGATATGAAACGTGTACCGGAGTGGAGGTTCTTGTCAAGACAGCAGCCCTCAACTTTGGGGTCCCTGTGTCTGGTTGATTTTTTCATTTTCCCAAGGTCAACGCCCATGTGTGGAAGTGCCCTATGCTCTGTGGTTCTGTGTTTTACATGGTTTGGGAAGGGGGATACACTTGTGAAGATTGGCTGTTGGCCATTGACATCCCGCCCATCAGCTTAACAAGGCTCCCTTGACTCCGTGGGCTGTCCTGCCTTTCTGGTTTTTAGACTTTTTTCGCCTGGCCCTTTTGCCCCGGGGGGGGCGAGAGATTTCTTTGTAGTGCTGATTTGCTCTCCCAGGTTGCTTGGTTGGCCACAAAGGGCGTATGCGTTTTTTCCTGAATATATTCAGGAAAAAACGCATACGCCCTTTTTGGCCAACCGCATCATTGTCCACGTTCTGGCGCTTTTCATGTGCTATCGGGGCCATTCCGATGTACCCGTTGACATCCGTTTCCTGCAGTTCTGCCTTGCGTTCAGCGCCTCTTCGTAGCCTGACCTCAATATATTTTGGGGCGATAGTTATCGTTTAGAACTCTGCAGGTTTGGGAAGTGCAGTGCCCCTGAGCTCCATTTCCCAAGTCGCTTTTTTGTGAGTGGGACGCAACACGGCTGGATGGCTTCACGCCCTATTGTCGATCCGGGGTGGCAGGCTGAACCGCTGGTGAATTCTTCTTCGTGATGGGAAATGAGAGTGACATGTGCCCGACCAAACACCTCCAGCGAGTCTCTCATTGGTTCCCCCTCTTGCAGTTCATCCTGCGGACAAATTGCAGACGGTACGAAAGAGGCATGGAAAGGCGCCAAGTCTCCAAGTGGGGAGATTGTTAGTAAGGGGGCCTGAATGGAGAACACGAGCACCAGGAGATGAAAACTGAGGTGAGTTTCAGAAAGCTTTCCCGATCCCATGGTGTAGCATCCGCTGGGTTTCCAATGAGTGCTTTCGCTGTCGGAAGATTGCGTTGAACCTGGAGAGTTGGGACCCATGGAATGGGGAGCACGCAGGATTCCTTTCAAGGGTCTGCATTTGCTTTCCCAACCTCACCAATCGTCTCAGCCCCAAGAGTGTCCAGCCTTATGTCTTCTGCCGCTGGGGCTGTAGATGTGGTCAATGCTGGTTGCATGCCAGTCCCTGAACGCATTTTGGAAGAATTTCTCTCTGTTTTGCCCTGCTTGTTTCTTCTTTATGTTGGAAATGTATCCTCAGAATGGGTCTGAGCTGATTTTCCCTGCTGGTTTTAGGCCGCTTGACACACACTTGATGCACTTACACAGAGATATCAAGACTTAGCTTTGAAGATGCTTACTAGTCGGATAGATACTTGTGCGATGAACAGGGTCTGGTGAGTCCAGTTGATTGAGCAAGGAGTAGGTCGTGTCCATTCCATATTCGGTTTTCGGAAGGGTATCTGTGCTCATTTCAAACTCGAGTTTTATGCGTCACCCCACCTCACCTTTCCCCTGAAGCAGGCATAAGTGTGTTTTCTAAAAGCGTGACTCTGTTCTGTTTGGGGATTCAGTGCATGGGGAGCGATTTTTACATTCCCTCGATAAGTGATATCATAAGTTTCTTTTTTTGTGGGACTTATTTCACTGAGGATGATCGTACCTAAATCCACTCAGGATGCTGCTACCAGCCTCATGACGTGGATTTCATGGCTGAGTGACACTCCATTGGACCTACGTAGCACCACTTGTCCACTTGTCCACTTGTCTTTGTCCACTTGTCCACTCGTCTTTGTCCACTTGGCTCTTTCCTGGGATATGAAACGTGTACCGGAGTGGAGGTTCTTGTCAAGACAGCAGCCCTCAACTTTGGGGTCCCTGTGTCTGGTTGATTTTTTCATTTTCCCAAGGTCAACGCCCATGTGTGGAAGTGCCCTATGCTCTGTGGTTCTGTGTTTTACATGGTTTGGGAAAGAGGATACACTTGTGAAGATTGGCTGTTGGCCATTGACATCCCGCCCATCAGCTTAACAAGGCTCCCTTGACTCCGTGGGCTGTCCTGCCTTTCTGGTTTTTAGACTTTTTTCGCCTGGCCCTTTTGCCCCGGGGGTGGGGGGCGAGAGATTTCTTTGTAGTGCTGATTTGCTCTCCCAGGTTGCTTGGTTGGCCACAAAGGGCGTATGCGTTTTTTCCTGAATATATTCAGGAAAAAACGCATACGCCCTTTCTGGCCAACCGCATCATTGTCCACGTTCTGGTGCTTTTCATGTGCTATCGGGGCCATTCCGATGTACCCGTTGACATCCGTTTCCTGCAGTTCTGCCTTGCGTTCAGCGCCTCTTCGTAGCCTGACCTCAATATATTTTGGGGCGATAGTTATCGTTTAGAACTCTGCAGGTTTGGGAAGTGCAGTGCCCCTGAGCTCCATTTCCCAAGTCGCTTTTTTGTGAGTGGGACGCAACACGGCTGGATGGCTTCACGCCCTATTGTCGATCCGGGGTGGCAGGCTGAACCGCTGGTGAATTCTTCTTCGTGATGGGAAATGAGAGTGACATGTGCCCGACCAAACACCTCCAGCGAGTCTCTCATTGGTTCCCCCTCTTGCAGTTCATCCTGCGGACAAATTGCAGACGGTACGAAAGAGGCATGGAAAGGCGCCGAGTCTCCAAGTGGGGAGATTGTTAGTAAGGGGGCCTGAATGGAGAACACGAGCACCAGGAGATGAAAACTGAGGTGAGTTTCAGAAAGCTTTCGCGATCCCACGGTGTAGCATCCGCTGGGTTTCCAATGAGTGCTTTCGCTGTCGGAAGATTGCGTTGAACCTGGAGAGTTGGGACCCATGGAATGGGGAGCACGCAGGATTCCTTTCAAGGGTCTGCATTTGCTTTCCCAACCTCACCAATCGTCTCAGCCCCAAGAGTGTCCAGCCTTATGTCTTCTGCCGCTGGGGCTGTAGATGTGGTCAATGCTGGTTGCATGCCAGTCCCTGAACGCATTTTGGAAGAATTTCTCTCTGTTTTGCCCTGCTTGTTTCTTCTTTATGTTGGAAATGTATCCTCAGAATGGGTCTGAGCTGATTTTCCCTGCTGGTTTTAGGCCGCTTGACACACACTTGATGCACTTACACAGAGATATCAAGACTTAGCTTTTAAGATGCTTACTAGTCGGATAGATACTTGTGCGATGAACAGGGTCTGGTGAGTCCAGTTGATTGAGCAAGGAGTAGGTCGTGTCCATTCCATATTCGGTTTTCGGAAGGGTATCTGTGCTCATTTCAAACTCGAGTTTTATGCGTCACCCCACCTCACCTTTCCCCTGAAGCAGGCATAAGTGTGTTTTCTAAAAGCGTGACTCTGTTCTGTTTGGGGATTCAGTGCATGGGGAGCGATTTTTACATTCCCTCGATAAGTGATATCATAAGTTTCTTTTTTTGTGGGACTTATTTCACTGAGGATGATCGTACCTAAATCCACTCAGGATGCTGCTACCAGCCTCATGACGTGGATTTCATGGCTGAGTGACACTCCATTGGACCTACGTAGCACCACTTGTCCACTTGTCCACTCGTCTTTGTCCACTTGGCTCTTTCCTGGGATATGAAACGTGTACCGGAGTGGAGGTTCTTGTCAAGACAGCAGCCCTCAACTTTGGGGTCCCTGTGTCTGGTTGATTTTTTCATTTTCCCAAGGTCAACGCCCATGTGTGGAAGTGCCCTATGCTCTGTGGTTCTGTGTTTTCCATGGTTTGGGAAAGAGGATACACTTGTGAAGATTGGCTGTTGGCCATTGACATCCCGCCCATCAGCTTAACAAGGCTCCCTTGACTCCGTGGCCTGTCCTGCCTTTCTGGTTTTTAGACTTTTTTCGCCTGGCCCTTTTGCCCCGGGGGGGGGGCGAGAGATTTCTTTGTAGTGCTGATTTGCTCTCCCAGGTTGCTTGGTTGGCCAAAAAGGGCGTATGCGTTTTTTCCTGAATATATTCAGGAAAAAACGCATACGCCCTTTTTGGCCAACCACATCATTGTCCACGTTCTGGCGCTTTTCATGTGCTATCGGGGCCATTCCGATGTAGCCGTTGACATCCGTTTCCTGCAATTCTGCCTTGCGTTCAACGCCTCTTCGTAGCCTGACCTCAATATATTTTGGGGCGATAGTTATCGTTTAGAACTCTGCAGGTTTGGGAAGTGCAGTGCCCCTGAGCTCCATTTCCCAAGTCGCTTTTTTGTGAGTGGGACGCAACACGGCTGGATGGCTTCACGTCCTATTGTCGATCCGGGGTGGCAGGCTGAACCGCTGGTGAATTCTTCTTCGTGATGGGAAATGAGAGTGACATGTGCCCCACCAAACACCTCCAGCGAGTCTCTCATTGGTTCCCCCTCTTGCAGTTCATCCTGCGGACAAATTGCAGACGGTACGAAAGAGGCATGGAAAGGCGCCGAGTCTCCAAGTGGGGAGATTGTTAGTAAGGGGGCCTGAATGGAGAACACGAGCACCAGGAGATGAAAACTGAGGTGAGTTTCAGAAAGCTTTCCCGATCCCACGGTGTAGCATCCGCTGGGTTTCCAATGAGTGCTTTCGCTGTCGGAAGATTGCGTTGAACCTGGAGAGTTGGGACCCATGGAATGGGGAGCACGCAGGATTCCTTTCAAGGGTCTGCATTTGCTTTCCCAACCTCACCAATCGTCTCAGCCCCAAGAGTGTCCAGCCTTATGTCTTCTGCCGCTGGGGCTGTAGATGTGGTCAATCCTGGTTGCATGCCAGTCCCTGAACGCATTTTGGAAGAATTTCTCTCTGTTTTGCCCTGCTTGTTTCTTCTTTATGTTGGAAATGTATCCTCAGAATGGGTCTGAGCTGATTTTCCCTGCTGGTTTTAGGCCGCTTGACACACACTTGATGCACTTACACAGAGATATCAAGACTTAGCTTTGAAGATGCTTACTAGTCGGATAGATACTTGTGCGATGAACAGGGTCTGGTGAGTCCAGTTGATTGAGCAAGGAGTAGGTCGTGTCCATTCCATATTCGGTTTTCGGAAGGGTATCTGTGCTCATTTCAAACTCGAGTTTTATGCGTCACCCCACCTCACCTTTCCCCTGAAGCAGGCATAAGTGTGTTTTCTAAAAGCGTGACTCTGTTCTGTTTGGGGATTCAGTGCATGGGGAGCGATTTTTACATTCCCTCGATAAGTGATATCATAAGTTTCTTTTTTTGTGGGACTTATTTCACTGAGGATGATCGTACCTAAATCCACTCAGGATGCTGCTACCAGCCTCATGACGTGGATTTCATGGCTGAGTGACACTCCATTGGACCTACGTAGCACCACTTGTCCACTTGTCCACTTGTCTTTGTCCACTTGTCCACTCGTCTTTGTCCACTTGGCTCTTTCCTGGGATATGAAACGTGTACCGGAGTGGAGGTTCTTGTCAAGACAGCAGCCCTCAACTTTGGGGTCCCTGTGTCTGGTTGATTTTTTCATTTTCCCAAGGTCAACGCCCATGTGTGGAAGTGCCCTATGCTCTGTGGTTCTGTGTTTTACATGGTTTGGGAAGGGGGATACACTTGTGAAGATTGGCTGTTGGCCATTGACATCCCGCCCATCAGCTTAACAAGGCTCCCTTGACTCCGTGGGCTGTCCTGCCTTTCTGGTTTTTAGACTTTTTTCGCCTGGCCCTTTTGCCCCGGGGGGGGCGAGAGATTTCTTTGTAGTGCTGATTTGCTCTCCCAGGTTGCTTGGTTGGCCACAAAGGGCGTATGCGTTTTTTCCTGAATATATTCAGGAAAAAACGCATACGCCCTTTTTGGCCAACCGCATCATTGTCCACGTTCTGGCGCTTTTCATGTGCTATCGGGGCCATTCCGATGTACCCGTTGACATCCGTTTCCTGCAGTTCTGCCTTGCGTTCAGCGCCTCTTCGTAGCCTGACCTCAATATATTTTGGGGCGATAGTTATCGTTTAGAACTCTGCAGGTTTGGGAAGTGCAGTGCCCCTGAGCTCCATTTCCCAAGTCGCTTTTTTGTGAGTGGGACGCAACACGGCTGGATGGCTTCACGCCCTATTGTCGATCCGGGGTGGCAGGCTGAACCGCTGGTGAATTCTTCTTCGTGATGGGAAATGAGAGTGACATGTGCCCGACCAAACACCTCCAGCGAGTCTCTCATTGGTTCCCCCTCTTGCAGTTCATCCTGCGGACAAATTGCAGACGGTACGAAAGAGGCATGGAAAGGCGCCAAGTCTCCAAGTGGGGAGATTGTTAGTAAGGGGGCCTGAATGGAGAACACGAGCACCAGGAGATGAAAACTGAGGTGAGTTTCAGAAAGCTTTCCCGATCCCACGGTGTAGCATCCGCTGGGTTTCCAATGAGTGCTTTCGCTGTCGGAAGATTGCGTTGAACCTGGAGAGTTGGGACCCATGGAATGGGGAGCACGCAGGATTCCTTTCAAGGGTCTGCATTTGCTTTCCCAACCTCACCAATCGTCTCAGCCCCAAGAGTGTCCAGCCTTATGTCTTCTGCCGCTGGGGCTGTAGATGTGGTCAATGCTGGTTGCATGCCAGTCCCTGAACGCATTTTGGAAGAATTTCTCTCTGTTTTGCCCTGCTTGTTTCTTCTTTATGTTGGAAATGTATCCTCAGAATGGGTCTGAGCTGATTTTCCCTGCTGGTTTTAGGCCGCTTGACACACACTTGATGCACTTACACAGAGATATCAAGACTTAGCTTTGAAGATGCTTACTAGTCGGATAGATACTTGTGCGATGAACAGGGTCTGGTGAGTCCAGTTGATTGAGCAAGGAGTAGGTCGTGTCCATTCCATATTCGGTTTTCGGAAGGGTATCTGTGCTCATTTCAAACTCGAGTTTTATGCGTCACCCCACCTCACCTTTCCCCTGAAGCAGGCATAAGTGTGTTTTCTAAAAGCGTGACTCTGTTCTGTTTGGGGATTCAGTGCATGGGGAGCGATTTTTACATTCCCTCGATAAGTGATATCATAAGTTTCTTTTTTTGTGGGACTTATTTCACTGAGGATGATCGTACCTAAATCCACTCAGGATGCTGCTACCAGCCTCATGACGTGGATTTCATGGCTGAGTGACACTCCATTGGACCTACGTAGCACCACTTGTCCACTTGTCCACTTGTCTTTGTCCACTTGTCCACTCGTCTTTGTCCACTTGGCTCTTTCCTGGGATATGAAACGTGTACCGGAGTGGAGGTTCTTGTCAAGACAGCAGCCCTCAACTTTGGGGTCCCTGTGTCTGGTTGATTTTTTCATTTTCCCAAGGTCAACGCCCATGTGTGGAAGTGCCCTATGCTCTGTGGTTCTGTGTTTTACATGGTTTGGGAAAGAGGATACACTTGTGAAGATTGGCTGTTGGCCATTGACATCCCGCCCATCAGCTTAACAAGGCTCCCTTGACTCCGTGGGCTGTCCTGCCTTTCTGGTTTTTAGACTTTTTTCGCCTGGCCCTTTTGCCCCGGCGGGGGGGCGAGAGATTTCTTTGTAGTGCTGATTTGCTCTCCCAGGTTGCTTGGTTGGCCAAAAAGGGCGTATGCGTTTTTTCCTGAATATATTCAGGAAAAAACGCATACGCCCTTTTTGGCCAACCACATCATTGTCCACGTTCTGGCGCTTTTCATGTGCTATCGGGGCCATTCCGATGTAGCCGTTGACATCCGTTTCCTGCAATTCTGCCTTGCGTTCAACGCCTCTTCGTAGCCTGACCTCAATATATTTTGGGGCGATAGTTATCGTTTAGAACTCTGCAGGTTTGGGAAGTGCAGTGCCCCTGAGCTCCATTTCCCAAGTCGCTTTTTTGTGAGTGGGACGCAACACGGCTGGATGGCTTCACGCCCTATTGTCGATCCGGGGTGGCAGGCTGAACCGCTGGTGAATTCTTCTTCGTGATGGGAAATGAGAGTGACATGTGCCCCACCAAACACCTCCAGCGAGTCTCTCATTGGTTCCCCCTCTTGCAGTTCATCCTGCGGACAAATTGCAGACGGTACGAAAGAGGCATGGAAAGGCGCCGAGTCTCCAAGTGGGGAGATTGTTAGTAAGGGGGCCTGAATGGAGAACACGAGCACCAGGAGATGAAAACTGAGGTGAGTTTCAGAAAGCTTTCCCGATCCCACGGTGTAGCATCCGCTGGGTTTCCAATGAGTGCTTTCGCTGTCGGAAGATTGCGTTGAACCTGGAGAGTTGGGACCCATGGAATGGGGAGCACGCAGGATCCCTTTCAAGGGTCTGCATTTGCTTTCCCAACCTCACCAATCGTCTCAGCCCCAAGAGTGTCCAGCCTTATGTCTTCTGCCGCTGGGGCTGTAGATGTGGTCAATCCTGGTTGCATGCCAGTCCCTGAACGCATTTTGGAAGAATTTCTCTCTGTTTTGCCCTGCTTGTTTCTTCTTTATGTTGGAAATGTATCCTCAGAATGGGTCTGAGCTGATTTTCCCTGCTGGTTTTAGGCCGCTTGACACACACTTGATGCACTTACACAGAGATATCAAGACTTAGCTTTTAAGATGCTTACTAGTCGGATAGATACTTGTGCGATGAACAGGGTCTGGTGAGTCCAGTTGATTGAGCAAGGAGTAGGTCGTGTCCATTCCATATTCGGTTTTCGGAAGGGTATCTGTGCTCATTTCAAACTCGAGTTTTATGCGTCACCCCACCTCACCTTTCCCCTGAAGCAGGCATAAGTGTGTTTTCTAAAAGCGTGACTCTGTTCTGTTTGGGGATTCAGTTCATGGGGAGCGATTTTTACATTCCCTCGATAAGTGATATCATAAGTTTCTTTTTTGTGGGACTTATTTCACTGAGGATGATCGTACCTAAATCCACTCAGGATGCTGCTACCAGCCTCATGACGTGGATTTCATGGCTGAGTGACACTCCATTGGACCTACGTAGCACCACTTCTGCACTTGTCCACTTGTCCACTCGTCTTTGTCCACTTTGCTCTTTCCTGGGATATGAAACGTGTACCGGAGTGGAGGTTCTTGTCAAGACAGCAGCCCTCAACTTTGGGGTCCCTGTGTCTGGTTGATTTTTTCATTTTCCCAAGGTCAACGCCCATGTGTGGAAGTGCCCTATGCTCTGTGGTTCTGTGTTTTCCATGGTTTGGGAAAGAGGATACACTTGTGAAGATTGGCTGTTGGCCATTGACATCCCGCCCATCAGCTTAACAAGGCTCCCTTGACTCCGTGGCCTGTCCTGCCTTTCTGGTTTTTAGACTTTTTTCGCCTGGCCCTTTTGCCCCGGGGGGGGCGAGAGATTTCTTTGTAGTGCTGATTTGCTCTCCCAGGTTGCTTGGTTGGCCAAAAAGGGCGTATGCGTTTTTTCCTGAAAAAACGCATACGCCCTTTTTGGCCAACCACATCATTGTCCACGTTCTGGCGCTTTTCATGTGCTATCGGGGCCATTCCGATGTAGCCGTTGACATCCGTTTCCTGCAATTCTGCCTTGCGTTCAACGCCTCTTCGTAGCCTGACCTCAATATATTTTGGGGCGATAGTTATCGTTTAGAACTCTGCAGGTTTGGGAAGTGCAGTGCCCCTGAGCTCCATTTCCCAAGTCGCTTTTTTGTGAGTGGGACGCAACACGGCTGGATGGCTTCACGCCCTATTGTCGATCCGGGGTGGCAGGCTGAACCGCTGGTGAATTCTTCTTCGTGATGGGAAATGAGAGTGACATGTGCCCGACCAAACACCTCCAGCGAGTCTCTCATTGGTTCCCCCTCTTGCAGTTCATCCTGCGGACAAATTGCAGACGGTACGAAAGAGGCATGGAAAGGCGCCGAGTCTCCAAGTGGGGAGATTGTTAGTAAGGGGGCCTGAATGGAGAACACGAGCACCAGGAGATGAAAACTGAGGTGAGTTTCAGAAAGCTTTCCCGATCCCACGGTGTAGCATCCGCTGGGTTTCCAATGAGTGCTTTCGCTGTCGGAAGATTGCGTTGAACCTGGAGAGTTGGGACCCATGGAATGGGGAGCACGCAGGATTCCTTTCAAGGGTCTGCATTTGCTTTCCCAACCTCACCAATCGTCTCAGCCCCAAGAGTGTCCAGCCTTATGTCTTCTGCCGCTGGGGCTGTAGATGTGGTCAATCCTGGTTGCATGCCAGTCCCTGAACGCATTTTGGAAGAATTTCTCTCTGTTTTGCCCTGCTTGTTTCTTCTTTATGTTGGAAATGTATCCTCAGAATGGGTCTGAGCTGATTTTCCCTGCTGGTTTTAGGCCGCTTGACACACACTTGATGCACTTACACAGAGATATCAAGACTTAGCTTTGAAGATGCTTACTAGTCGGATAGATACTTGTGCGATGAACAGGGTCTGGTGAGTCCAGTTGATTGAGCAAGGAGTAGGTCGTGTCCATTCCATATTCGGTTTTCGGAAGGGTATCTGTGCTCATTTCAAACTCGAGTTTTATGCGTCACCCCACCTCACCTTTCCCCTGAAGCAGGCATAAGTGTGTTTTCTAAAAGCGTGACTCTGTTCTGTTTGGGGATTCAGTGCATGGGGAGCGATTTTTACATTCCCTCGATAAGTGATATCATAAGTTTCTTTTTTTGTGGGACTTATTTCACTGAGGATGATTGTACCTAAATCCACTCAGGATGCTGCTACCAGCCTCATGACGTGGATTTCATGGCTGAGTGACACTCCATTGGACCTACGTAGCACCACTTCTGCACTTGTCCACTTGTCCACTCGTCTTTGTCCACTTGGCTCTTTCCTGGGATATGAAACGTGTACCGGAGTGGAGGTTCTTGTCAAGACAGCAGCCCTCAACTTTGGGGTCCCTGTGTCTGGTTGATTTTTTCATTTTCCCAAGGTCAACGCCCATGTGTGGAAGTGCCCTATGCTCTGTGGTTCTGTGTTTTCCATGGTTTGGGAAAGAGGATACACTTGTGAAGATTGGCTGTTGGCCATTGACATCCCGCCCATCAGCTTAACAAGGCTCCCTTGACTCCGTGGCCTGTCCTGCCTTTCTGGTTTTTAGACTTTTTTCGCCTGGCCCTTTTGCCCCGGGGGGGGGGGCGAGAGATTTCTTTGTAGTGCTGATTTGCTCTCCCAGGTTGCTTGGTTGGCCAAAAAGGGCGTATGCGTTTTTTCCTGAATATATTCAGGAAAAAACGCATACGCCCTTTTTGGCCAACCACATCATTGTCCACGTTCTGGCGCTTTTCATGTGCTATCGGGGCCATTCCGATGTAGCCGTTGACATCCGTTTCCTGCAATTCTGCCTTGCGTTCAACGCCTCTTCGTAGCCTGACCTCAATATATTTTGGGGCGATAGTTATCGTTTAGAACTCTGCAGGTTTGGGAAGTGCAGTGCCCCTGAGCTCCATTTCCCAAGTCGCTTTTTTGTGAGTGGGACGCAACACGGCTGGATGGCTTCACGTCCTATTGTCGATCCGGGGTGGCAGGCTGAACCGCTGGTGAATTCTTCTTCGTGATGGGAAATGAGAGTGACATGTGCCCCACCAAACACCTCCAGCGAGTCTCTCATTGGTTCCCCCTCTTGCAGTTCATCCTGCGGACAAATTGCAGACGGTACGAAAGAGGCATGGAAAGGCGCCGAGTCTCCAAGTGGGGAGATTGTTAGTAAGGGGGCCTGAATGGAGAACACGAGCACCAGGAGATGAAAACTGAGGTGAGTTTCAGAAAGCTTTCCCGATCCCACGGTGTAGCATCCGCTGGGTTTCCAATGAGTGCTTTCGCTGTCGGAAGATTGCGTTGAACCTGGAGAGTTGGGACCCATGGAATGGGGAGCACGCAGGATTCCTTTCAAGGGTCTGCATTTGCTTTCCCAACCTCACCAATCGTCTCAGCCCCAAGAGTGTCCAGCCTTATGTCTTCTGCCGCTGGGGCTGTAGATGTGGTCAATCCTGGTTGCATGCCAGTCCCTGAACGCATTTTGGAAGAATTTCTCTCTGTTTTGCCCTGCTTGTTTCTTCTTTATGTTGGAAATGTATCCTCAGAATGGGTCTGAGCTGATTTTCCCTGCTGGTTTTAGGCCGCTTTACACACACTTGATGCACTTACACAGAGATATCAAGACTTAGCTTTGAAGATGCTTACTAGTCGGATAGATACTTGTGCGATGAACAGGGTCTGGTGAGTCCAGTTGATTGAGCAAGGAGTAGGTCGTGTCCATTCCATATTCGGTTTTCGGAAGGGTATCTGTGCTCATTTCAAACTCGAGTTTTATGCGTCACCCCACCTCACCTTTCCCCTGAAGCAGGCATAAGTGTGTTTTCTAAAAGCGTGACTCTGTTCTGTTTGGGGATTCAGTGCATGGGGAGCGATTTTTACATTCCCTCGATAAGTGATATCATAAGTTTCTTTTTTGTGGGACTTATTTCACTGAGGATGATCGTACCTAAATCCACTCAGGATGCTGCTACCAGCCTCATGACGTGGATTTCATGGCTGAGTGACACTCCATTGGACCTACGTAGCACCACTTCTGCACTTGTCCACTTGTCCACTCGTCTTTGTCCACTTGGCTCTTTCCTGGGATATGAAACGTGTACCGGAGTGGAGGTTCTTGTCAAGACAGCAGCCCTCAACTTTGGGGTCCCTGTGTCTGGTTGATTTTTTCATTTTCCCAAGGTCAACGCCCATGTGTGGAAGTGCCCTATGCTCTGTGGTTCTGTGTTTTCCATGGTTTGGGAAAGAGGATACACTTGTGAAGATTGGCTGTTGGCCATTGACATCCCGCCCATCAGCTTAACAAGGCTCCCTTGACTTGGTGGCCTGCCCTGCCTTTCTGGTTTTTAGACTTTTTTCGCCTGGCCCTTTTGCCCCGGGGGGGGCGAGAGATTTCTTTGTAGTGCTGATTTGCTCTCCCAGGTTGCTTGGTTGGCCAAAAAGGGCGTATGCGTTTTTTCCTGAATATATTCAGGAAAAAACGCATACGCCCTTTTTGGCCAACCGCATCATTGTCCACGTTCTGGCGCTTTTCATGTGCTATCGGGGCCATTCCGATGTAGCCGTTGACATCCGTTTCCTGCAGTTCTGCCTTGCGTTCAACGCCTCTTCGTAGCCTGACCTCAATATATTTTGGGGCGATAGTTATCGTTTAGAACTCTGCAGGTTTGGGAAGTGCAGTGCCCCTGAGCTCCATTTCCCAAGTCGCTTTTTTGTGAGTGGGACACAACACGGCTGGATGGCTTCACGTCCTATTGTTGATCCGGGGTGGCAGGCTGAACCGCTGGTGAATTCTTCTTCGTGATGGGAAATGAGAGTGACATGTGCCCGACCAAACACCTCCAGCGAGTCTCTCATTGGTTCCCCCTCTTGCAGTTCATCCTGCGGACAAATTGCAGACGGTACGAAAGAGGCATGGAAAGGCGCCGAGTCTCCAAGTGGGGAGATTGTTAGTAAGGGGGCCTGAATGGAGAACACGAGCACCAGGAGATGAAAACTGAGGTGAGTTTCAGAAAGCTTTCCCGATCCCACGGTGTAGCATCCGCTGGGTTTCCAATGAGTGCTTTCGCTGTCGGAAGATTGCGTTGAACCTGGAGAGTTGGGACCCATGGAATGGGGAGCACGCAGGATTCCTTTCAAGGGTCTGCATTTGCTTTCCCAACCTCACCAATCGTCTCAGCCCCAAGAGTGTCCAGCCTTATGTCTTCTGCCGCTGGGGCTGTAGATGTGGTCAATGCTGGTTGCATGCCAGTCCCTGAACGCATTTTGGAAGAATTTCTCTCTGTTTTGCCCTGCTTGTTTCTTCTTTATGTTGGAAATGTATCCTCAGAATGGGTCTGAGCTGATTTTCCCTGCTGGTTTTAGGCCGCTTGACACACACTTGATGCACTTACACAGAGATATCAAGACTTAGCTTTTAAGATGCTTACTAGTCGGATAGATACTTGTGCGATGAACAGGGTCTGGTGAGTCCAGTTGATTGAGCAAGGAGTAGGTCGTGTCCATTCCATATTCGGTTTTCGGAAGGGTATCTGTGCTCATTTCAAACTCGAGTTTTATGCGTCACCCCACCTCACCTTTCCCCTGAAGCAGGCATAAGTGTGTTTTCTAAAAGCGTGACTCTGTTCTGTTTGGGGATTCAGTGCATGGGGAGCGATTTTTACATTCCCTCGATAAGTGATATCATAAGTTTCTTTTTTTGTGGGACTTATTTCACTGAGGATGATCGTACCTAAATCCACTCAGGATGCTGCTACCAGCCTCATGACGTGGATTTCATGGCTGAGTGACACTCCATTGGACCTACGTAGCACCACTTGTCCACTTGTCCACTTGTCCACTCGTCTTTGTCCACTTGGCTCTTTCCTGGGATATGAAACGTGTACCGGAGTGGAGGTTCTTGTCAAGACAGCAGCCCTCAACTTTGGGGTCCCTGTGTCTGGTTGATTTTTTCATTTTCCCAAGGTCAACGCCCATGTGTGGAAGTGCCCTATGCTCTGTGGTTCTGTGTTTTACATGGTTTGGGAAAGAGGATACACTTGTGAAGATTGGCTGTTGGCCATTGACATCCCGCCCATCAGCTTAACAAGGCTCCCTTGACTCCGTGGGCTGTCCTGCCTTTCTGGTTTTTAGACTTTTTTCGCCTGGCCCTTTTGCCCCGGGGGGGGGGGGCGAGAGATTTCTTTGTAGTGCTGATTTGCTCTCCCAGGTTGCTTGGTTGGCCACAAAGGGCGTATGCGTTTTTTCCTGAATATATTCAGGAAAAAACGCATACGCCCTTTTTGGGCAACCGCATCATTGTCCACGTTCTGGCGCTTTTCATGTGCTATCGGGGCCATTCCGATGTACCCGTTGACATCCGTTTCCTGCAGTTCTGCCTTGCGTTCAGCGCCTCTTCGTAGCCTGACCTCAATATATTTTGGGGCGATAGTTATCGTTTAGAACTCTGCAGGTTTGGGAAGTGCAGTGCCCCTGAGCTCCATTTCCCAAGTCGCTTTTTTGTGAGTGGGACGCAACACGGCTGGATGGCTTCACGCCCTATTGTCGATCCGGGGTGGCAGGCTGAACCGCTGGTGAATTCTTCTTCGTGATGGGAAATGAGAGTGACATGTGCCCGACCAAACACCTCCAGCGAGTCTCTCATTGGTTCCCCCTCTTGCAGTTCATCCTGCGGACAAATTGCAGACGGTACGAAAGAGGCATGGAAAGGCGCCGAGTCTCCAAGTGGGGAGATTGTTAGTAAGGGGGCCTGAATGGAGAACACGAGCACCAGGAGATGAAAACTGAGGTGAGTTTCAGAAAGCTTTCCCGATCCCACGGTGTAGCATCCGCTGGGTTTCCAATGAGTGCTTTCGCTGTCGGAAGATTGCGTTGAACCTGGAGAGTTGGGACCCATGGAATGGGGAGCACGCAGGATTCCTTTCAAGGGTCTGCATTTGCTTTCCCAACCTCACCAATCGTCTCAGCCCCAAGAGTGTCCAGCCTTATGTCTTCTGCCGCTGGGGCTGTAGATGTGGTCAATGCTGGTTGCATGCCAGTCCCTGAACGCATTTTGGAAGAATTTCTCTCTGTTTTGCCCTGCTTGTTTCTTCTTTATGTTGGAAATGTATCCTCAGAATGGGTCTGAGCTGATTTTCCCTGCTGGTTTTAGGCCGCTTGACACACACTTGATGCACTTACACAGAGATATCAAGACTTAGCTTTTAAGATGCTTACTAGTCGGATAGATACTTGTGCGATGAACAGGGTCTGGTGAGTCCAGTTGATTGAGCAAGGAGTAGGTCGTGTCCATTCCATATTCGGTTTTCGGAAGGGTATCTGTGCTCATTTCAAACTCGAGTTTTATGCGTCACCCCACCTCACCTTTCCCCTGAAGCAGGCATAAGTGTGTTTTCTAAAAGCGTAACTCTGTTCTGTTTGGGGATTCAGTGCATGGGGAGCGATTTTTACATTCCCTCGATAAGTGATATCATAAGTTTCTTTTTTTGTGGGACTTATTTCACTGAGGATGATCGTACCTAAATCCACTCAGGATGCTGCTACCAGCCTCATGACGTGGATTTCATGGCTGAGTGACACTCCATTGGACCTACGTAGCACCACTTGTCCACTTGTCCACTTGTCTTTGTCCACTTGTCCACTCGTCTTTGTCCACTTGGCTCTTTCCTGGGATATGAAACGTGTACCGGAGTGGAGGTTCTTGTCAAGACAGCAGCCCTCAACTTTGGGGTCCCTGTGTCTGGTTGATTTTTTCATTTTCCCAAGGTCAACGCCCATGTGTGGAAGTGCCCTATGCTCTGTGGTTCTGTGTTTTACATGGTTTGGGAAAGAGGATACACTTGTGAAGATTGGCTGTTGGCCATTGACATCCCGCCCATCAGCTTAACAAGGCTCCCTTGACTCCGTGGCCTGTCCTGCCTTTCTGGTTTTTAGACTTTTCTCGCCTGGCCCTTTTGCCCGGGGGGGGGGGCGAGAGATTTCTTTGTAGTGCTGATTTGCTCTCCCAGGTTGCTTGGTTGGCCACAAAGGGCGTATGCGTTTTTTCCTGAATATATTCAGGAAAAAACGCATACGCCCTTTGTGGCCAACCGCATCATTGTCCACGTTCTGGCGCTTTTCATGTGCTATCGGGGCCATTCCGATGTACCCGTTGACATCCGTTTCCTGCAGTTCTGCCTTGCGTTCAGCGCCTCTTCGTAGCCTGACCTCAATATATTTTGGGGCGATAGTTATCGTTTAGAACTCTGCAGGTTTGGGAAGTGCAGTGCCCCTGAGCTCCATTTCCCAAGTCGCTTTTTTGTGAGTGGGACGCAACACGGCTGGATGGCTTCACGCCCTATTGTCGATCCGGGGTGGCAGGCTGAACCGCTGGTGAATTCTTCTTCGTGATGGGAAATGAGAGTGACATGTGCCCGACCAAACACCTCCAGCGAGTCTCTCATTGGTTCCCCCTCTTGCAGTTCATCCTGCGGACAAATTGCAGACGGTACGAAAGAGGCATGGAAAGGCGCCGAGTCTCCAAGTGGGGAGATTGTTAGTAAGGGGGCCTGAATGGAGAACACGAGCACCAGGAGATGAAAACTGAGGTGAGTTTCAGAAAGCTTTCGCGATCCCACGGTGTAGCATCCGCTGGGTTTCCAATGAGTGCTTTCGCTGTCGGAAGATTGCGTTGAACCTGGAGAGTTGGGACCCATGGAATGGGGAGCACGCAGGATTCCTTTCAAGGGTCTGCATTTGCTTTCCCAACCTCACCAATCGTCTCAGCCCCAAGAGTGTCCAGCCTTATGTCTTCTGCCGCTGGGGCTGTAGATGTGGTCAATGCTGGTTGCATGCCAGTCCCTGAACGCATTTTGGAAGAATTTCTCTCTGTTTTGCCCTGCTTGTTTCTTCTTTATGTTGGAAATGTATCCTCAGAATGGGTCTGAGCTGATTTTCCCTGCTGGTTTTAGGCCGCTTGACACACACTTGATGCACTTACACAGAGATATCAAGACTTAGCTTTTAAGATGCTTACTAGTCGGATAGATACTTGTGCGATGAACAGGGTCTGGTGAGTCCAGTTGATTGAGCAAGGAGTAGGTCGTGTCCATTCCATATTCGGTTTTCGGAAGGGTATCTGTGCTCATTTCAAACTCGAGTTTTATGCGTCACCCCACCTCACCTTTCCCCTGAAGCAGGCATAAGTGTGTTTTCTAAAAGCGTGACTCTGTTCTGTTTGGGGATTCAGTGCATGGGGAGCGATTTTTACATTCCCTCGATAAGTGATATCATAAGTTTCTTTTTTTGTGGGACTTATTTCACTGAGGATGATCGTACCTAAATCCACTCAGGATGCTGCTACCAGCCTCATGACGTGGATTTCATGGCTGAGTGACACTCCATTGGACCTACGTAGCACCACTTGTCCACTTGTCCACTTGTCTTTGTCCACTTGTCCACTCGTCTTTGTCCACTTGGCTCTTTCCTGGGATATGAAACGTGTACCGGAGTGGAGGTTCTTGTCAAGACAGCAGCCCTCAACTTTGGGGTCCCTGTGTCTGGTTGATTTTTTCATTTTCCCAAGGTCAACGCCCATGTGTGGAAGTGCCCTATGCTCTGTGGTTCTGTGTTTTCCATGGTTTGGGAAAGAGGATACACTTGTGAAGATTGGCTGTTGGCCATTGACATCCCGCCCATCAGCTTAACAAGGCTCCCTTGACTCCGTGGCCTGTCCTGCCTTTCTGGTTTTTAGACTTTTTTCGCCTGGCCCTTTTGCCCCGGGGGGGGGGGGCGAGAGATTTCTTTGTAGTGCTGATTTGCTCTCCCAGGTTGCTTGGTTGGCCAAAAAGGGCGTATGCGTTTTTTCCTGAATATATTCAGGAAAAAACGCATACGCCCTTTTTGGCCAACCACATCATTGTCCACGTCCTGGCGCTTTTCATGTGCTATCGGGGCCATTCCGATGTAGCCGTTGACATCCGTTTCCTGCAATTCTGCCTTGCGTTCAACGCCTCTTCGTAGCCTGACCTCAATATATTTTGGGGCGATAGTTATCGTTTAGAACTCTGCAGGTTTGGGAAGTGCAGTGCCCCTGAGCTCCATTTCCCAAGTCGCTTTTTTGTGAGTGGGACGCAACACGGCTGGATGGCTTCACGTCCTATTGTCGATCCGGGGTGGCAGGCTGAACCGCTGGTGAATTCTTCTTCGTGATGGGAAATGAGAGTGACATGTGCCCGACCAAACACCTCCAGCGAGTCTCTCATTGGTTCCCCCTCTTGCAGTTCATCCTGCGGACAAATTGCAGACGGTACGAAAGAGGCATGGAAAGGCGCCGAGTCTCCAAGTGGGGAGATTGTTAGTAAGGGGGCCTGAATGGAGAACACGAGCACCAGGAGATGAAAACTGAGGTGAGTTTCAGAAAGCTTTCCCGATCCCACGGTGTAGCATCCGCTGGGTTTCCAATGAGTGCTTTCGCTGTCGGAAGATTGCGTTGAACCTGGAGAGTTGGGACCCATGGAATGGGGAGCACGCAGGATTCCTTTCAAGGGTCTGCATTTGCTTTCCCAACCTCACCAATCGTCTCAGCCCCAAGAGTGTCCAGCCTTATGTCTTCTGCCGCTGGGGCTGTAGATGTGGTCAATGCTGGTTGCATGCCAGTCCCTGAACGCATTTTGGAAGAATTTCTCTCTGTTTTGCCCTGCTTGTTTCTTCTTTATGTTGGAAATGTATCCTCAGAATGGGTCTGAGCTGATTTTCCCTGCTGGTTTTAGGCCGCTTGACACACACTTGATGCACTTACACAGAGATATCAAGACTTAGCTTTTAAGATGCTTACTAGTCGGATAGATACTTGTGCGATGAACAGGGTCTGGTGAGTCCAGTTGATTGAGCAAGGAGTAGGTCGTGTCCATTCCATATTCGGTTTTCGGAAGGGTATCTGTGCTCATTTCAAACTCGAGTTTTATGCGTCACCCCACCTCACCTTTCCCCTGAAGCAGGCATAAGTGTGTTTTCTAAAAGCGTGACTCTGTTCTGTTTGGGGATTCAGTGCATGGGGAGCGATTTTTACATTCCCTCGATAAGTGATATCATAAGTTTCTTTTTTTGTGGGACTTATTTCACTGAGGATGATCGTACCTAAATCCACTCAGGATGCTGCTACCAGCCTCATGACGTGGATTTCATGGCTGAGTGACACTCCATTGGACCTACGTAGCACCACTTGTCCACTTGTCCACTTGTCCACTCGTCTTTGTCCACTTGGCTCTTTCCTGGGATATGAAACGTGTACCGGAGTGGAGGTTCTTGTCAAGACAGCAGCCCTCAACTTTGGGGTCCCTGTGTCTGGTTGATTTTTTCATTTTCCCAAGGTCAACGCCCATGTGTGGAAGTGCCCTATGCTCTGTGGTTCTGTGTTTTACATGGTTTGGGAAAGAGGATACACTTGTGAAGATTGGCTGTTGGCCATTGACATCCCGCCCATCAGCTTAACAAGGCTCCCTTGACTCCGTGGGCTGTCCTGCCTTTCTGGTTTTTAGACTTTTTTCGCCTGGCCCTTTTGCCCCGGGGGGGGGGGGCGAGAGATTTCTTTGTAGTGCTGATTTGCTCTCCCAGGTTGCTTGGTTGGCCACAAAGGGCGTATGCGTTTTTTCCTGAATATATTCAGGAAAAAACGCATACGCCCTTTTTGGGCAACCGCATCATTGTCCACGTTCTGGCGCTTTTCATGTGCTATCGGGGCCATTCCGATGTACCCGTTGACATCCGTTTCCTGCAGTTCTGCCTTGCGTTCAGCGCCTCTTCGTAGCCTGACCTCAATATATTTTGGGGCGATAGTTATCGTTTAGAACTCTGCAGGTTTGGGAAGTGCAGTGCCCCTGAGCTCCATTTCCCAAGTCGCTTTTTTGTGAGTGGGACGCAACACGGCTGGATGGCTTCACGCCCTATTGTCGATCCGGGGTGGCAGGCTGAACCGCTGGTGAATTCTTCTTCGTGATGGGAAATGAGAGTGACATGTGCCCGACCAAACACCTCCAGCGAGTCTCTCATTGGTTCCCCCTCTTGCAGTTCATCCTGCGGACAAATTGCAGACGGTACGAAAGAGGCATGGAAAGGCGCCGAGTCTCCAAGTGGGGAGATTGTTAGTAAGGGGGCCTGAATGGAGAACACGAGCACCAGGAGATGAAAACTGAGGTGAGTTTCAGAAAGCTTTCCCGATCCCACGGTGTAGCATCCGCTGGGTTTCCAATGAGTGCTTTCGCTGTCGGAAGATTGCGTTGAACCTGGAGAGTTGGGACCCATGGAATGGGGAGCACGCAGGATTCCTTTCAAGGGTCTGCATTTGCTTTCCCAACCTCACCAATCGTCTCAGCCCCAAGAGTGTCCAGCCTTATGTCTTCTGCCGCTGGGGCTGTAGATGTGGTCAATGCTGGTTGCATGCCAGTCCCTGAACGCATTTTGGAAGAATTTCTCTCTGTTTTGCCCTGCTTGTTTCTTCTTTATGTTGGAAATGTATCCTCAGAATGGGTCTGAGCTGATTTTCCCTGCTGGTTTTAGGCCGCTTGACACACACTTGATGCACTTACACAGAGATATCAAGACTTAGCTTTTAAGATGCTTACTAGTCGGATAGATACTTGTGCGATGAACAGGGTCTGGTGAGTCCAGTTGATTGAGCAAGGAGTAGGTCGTGTCCATTCCATATTCGGTTTTCGGAAGGGTATCTGTGCTCATTTCAAACTCGAGTTTTATGCGTCACCCCACCTCACCTTTCCCCTGAAGCAGGCATAAGTGTGTTTTCTAAAAGCGTAACTCTGTTCTGTTTGGGGATTCAGTGCATGGGGAGCGATTTTTACATTCCCTCGATAAGTGATATCATAAGTTTCTTTTTTTGTGGGACTTATTTCACTGAGGATGATCGTACCTAAATCCACTCAGGATGCTGCTACCAGCCTCATGACGTGGATTTCATGGCTGAGTGACACTCCATTGGACCTACGTAGCACCACTTGTCCACTTGTCCACTTGTCTTTGTCCACTTGTCCACTCGTCTTTGTCCACTTGGCTCTTTCCTGGGATATGAAACGTGTACCGGAGTGGAGGTTCTTGTCAAGACAGCAGCCCTCAACTTTGGGGTCCCTGTGTCTGGTTGATTTTTTCATTTTCCCAAGGTCAACGCCCATGTGTGGAAGTGCCCTATGCTCTGTGGTTCTGTGTTTTCCATGGTTTGGGAAAGAGGATACACTTGTGAAGATTGGCTGTTGGCCATTGACATCCCGCCCATCAGCTTAACAAGGCTCCCTTGACTCCGTGGCCTGTCCTGCCTTTCTGGTTTTTAGACTTTTCTCGCCTGGCCCTTTTGCCCGGGGGGGGGGGCGAGAGATTTCTTTGTAGTGCTGATTTGCTCTCCCAGGTTGCTTGGTTGGCCACAAAGGGCGTATGCGTTTTTTCCTGAATATATTCAGGAAAAAACGCATACGCCCTTTGTGGCCAACCGCATCATTGTCCACGTTCTGGCGCTTTTCATGTGCTATCGGGGCCATTCCGATGTACCCGTTGACATCCGTTTCCTGCAGTTCTGCCTTGCGTTCAGCGCCTCTTCGTAGCCTGACCTCAATATATTTTGGGGCGATAGTTATCGTTTAGAACTCTGCAGGTTTGGGAAGTGCAGTGCCCCTGAGCTCCATTTCCCAAGTCGCTTTTTTGTGAGTGGGACGCAACACGGCTGGATGGCTTCACGCCCTATTGTCGATCCGGGGTGGCAGGCTGAACCGCTGGTGAATTCTTCTTCGTGATGGGAAATGAGAGTGACATGTGCCCGACCAAACACCTCCAGCGAGTCTCTCATTGGTTCCCCCTCTTGCAGTTCATCCTGCGGACAAATTGCAGACGGTACGAAAGAGGCATGGAAAGGCGCCGAGTCTCCAAGTGGGGAGATTGTTAGTAAGGGGGCCTGAATGGAGAACACGAGCACCAGGAGATGAAAACTGAGGTGAGTTTCAGAAAGCTTTCGCGATCCCACGGTGTAGCATCCGCTGGGTTTCCAATGAGTGCTTTCGCTGTCGGAAGATTGCGTTGAACCTGGAGAGTTGGGACCCATGGAATGGGGAGCACGCAGGATTCCTTTCAAGGGTCTGCATTTGCTTTCCCAACCTCACCAATCGTCTCAGCCCCAAGAGTGTCCAGCCTTATGTCTTCTGCCGCTGGGGCTGTAGATGTGGTCAATGCTGGTTGCATGCCAGTCCCTGAACGCATTTTGGAAGAATTTCTCTCTGTTTTGCCCTGCTTGTTTCTTCTTTATGTTGGAAATGTATCCTCAGAATGGGTCTGAGCTGATTTTCCCTGCTGGTTTTAGGCCGCTTGACACACACTTGATGCACTTACACAGAGATATCAAGACTTAGCTTTTAAGATGCTTACTAGTCGGATAGATACTTGTGCGATGAACAGGGTCTGGTGAGTCCAGTTGATTGAGCAAGGAGTAGGTCGTGTCCATTCCATATTCGGTTTTCGGAAGGGTATCTGTGCTCATTTCAAACTCGAGTTTTATGCGTCACCCCACCTCACCTTTCCCCTGAAGCAGGCATAAGTGTGTTTTCTAAAAGCGTGACTCTGTTCTGTTTGGGGATTCAGTGCATGGGGAGCGATTTTTACATTCCCTCGATAAGTGATATCATAAGTTTCTTTTTTTGTGGGACTTATTTCACTGAGGATGATCGTACCTAAATCCACTCAGGATGCTGCTACCAGCCTCATGACGTGGATTTCATGGCTGAGTGACACTCCATTGGACCTACGTAGCACCACTTGTCCACTTGTCCACTTGTCTTTGTCCACTTGTCCACTCGTCTTTGTCCACTTGGCTCTTTCCTGGGATATGAAACGTGTACCGGAGTGGAGGTTCTTGTCAAGACAGCAGCCCTCAACTTTGGGGTCCCTGTGTCTGGTTGATTTTTTCATTTTCCCAAGGTCAACGCCCATGTGTGGAAGTGCCCTATGCTCTGTGGTTCTGTGTTTTCCATGGTTTGGGAAAGAGGATACACTTGTGAAGATTGGCTGTTGGCCATTGACATCCCGCCCATCAGCTTAACAAGGCTCCCTTGACTCCGTGGCCTGTCCTGCCTTTCTGGTTTTTAGACTTTTTTCGCCTGGCCCTTTTGCCCCGGGGGGGGGGGGCGAGAGATTTCTTTGTAGTGCTGATTTGCTCTCCCAGGTTGCTTGGTTGGCCAAAAAGGGCGTATGCGTTTTTTCCTGAATATATTCAGGAAAAAACGCATACGCCCTTTTTGGCCAACCACATCATTGTCCACGTCCTGGCGCTTTTCATGTGCTATCGGGGCCATTCCGATGTAGCCGTTGACATCCGTTTCCTGCAATTCTGCCTTGCGTTCAACGCCTCTTCGTAGCCTGACCTCAATATATTTTGGGGCGATAGTTATCGTTTAGAACTCTGCAGGTTTGGGAAGTGCAGTGCCCCTGAGCTCCATTTCCCAAGTCGCTTTTTTGTGAGTGGGACGCAACACGGCTGGATGGCTTCACGTCCTATTGTCGATCCGGGGTGGCAGGCTGAACCGCTGGTGAATTCTTCTTCGTGATGGGAAATGAGAGTGACATGTGCCCGACCAAACACCTCCAGCGAGTCTCTCATTGGTTCCCCCTCTTGCAGTTCATCCTGCGGACAAATTGCAGACGGTACGAAAGAGGCATGGAAAGGCGCCGAGTCTCCAAGTGGGGAGATTGTTAGTAAGGGGGCCTGAATGGAGAACACGAGCACCAGGAGATGAAAACTGAGGTGAGTTTCAGAAAGCTTTCCCGATCCCACGGTGTAGCAACCGCTGGGTTTCCAATGAGTGCTTTCGCTGTCGGAAGATTGCGTTGAACCTGGAGAGTTGGGACCCATGGAATGGGGAGCACGCAGGATTCCTTTCAAGGGTCTGCATTTGCTTTCCCAACCTCACCAATCGTCTCAGCCCCAAGAGTGTCCAGCCTTATGTCTTCTGCCGCTGGGGCTGTAGATGTGGTCAATGCTGGTTGCATGCCAGTCCCTGAACGCATTTTGGAAGAATTTCTCTCTGTTTTGCCCTGCTTGTTTCTTCTTTATGTTGGAAATGTATCCTCAGAATGGGTCTGAGCTGATTTTCCCTGCTGGTTTTAGGCCGCTTGACACACACTTGATGCACTTACACAGAGATATCAAGACTTAGCTTTTAAGATGCTTACTAGTCGGATAGATACTTGTGCGATGAACAGGGTCTGGTGAGTCCAGTTGATTGAGCAAGGAGTAGGTCGTGTCCATTCCATATTCGGTTTTCGGAAGGGTATCTGTGCTCATTTCAAACTCGAGTTTTATGCGTCACCCCACCTCACCTTTCCCCTGAAGCAGGCATAAGTGTGTTTTCTAAAAGCGTGACTCTGTTCTGTTTGGGGATTCAGTGCATGGGGAGCGATTTTTACATTCCCTCGATAAGTGATATCATAAGTTTCTTTTTTTGTGGGACTTATTTCACTGAGGATGATCGTACCTAAATCCACTCAGGATGCTGCTACCAGCCTCATGACGTGGATTTCATGGCTGAGTGACACTCCATTGGACCTACGTAGCACCACTTGTCCACTTGTCCACTTGTCTTTGTCCACTTGTCCACTCGTCTTTGTCCACTTGGCTCTTTCCTGGGATATGAAACGTGTACCGGAGTGGAGGTTCTTGTCAAGACAGCAGCCCTCAACTTTGGGGTCCCTGTGTCTGGTTGATTTTTTCATTTTCCCAAGGTCAACGCCCATGTGTGGAAGTGCCCTATGCTCTGTGGTTCTGTGTTTTACATGGTTTGGGAAAGAGGATACACTTGTGAAGATTGGCTGTTGGCCATTGACATCCCGCCCATCAGCTTAACAAGGCTCCCTTGACTCCGTGGCCTGTCCTGCCTTTCTGGTTTTTAGACTTTTTTCGCCTTGCCCTTTTGCCCCGGGGGGGGGGGCGAGAGATTTCTTTGTAGTGCTGATTTGCTCTCCCAGGTTGCTTGGTTGGCCACAAAGGGCGTATGCGTTTTTTCCTGAATATATTCAGGAAAAAACGCATACGCCCTTTTTGGCCAACCGCATCATTGTCCACGTTCTGGCGCTTTTCATGTGCTATCGGGGCCATTCCGATGTACCCGTTGACATCCGTTTCCTGCAGTTCTGCCTTGCGTTCAGCGCCTCTTCGTAGCCTGACCTCAATATATTTTGGGGCGATAGTTATCGTTTAGAACTCTGCAGGTTTGGGAAGTGCAGTGCCCCTGAGCTCCATTTCCCAAGTCGCTTTTTTGTGAGTGGGACGCAACACGGCTGGATGGCTTCACGCCCTATTGTCGATCCGGGGTGGCAGGCTGAACCGCTGGTGAATTCTTCTTCGTGATGGGAAATGAGAGTGACATGTGCCCGACCAAACACCTCCAGCGAGTCTCTCATTGGTTCCCCCTCTTGCAGTTCATCCTGCGGACAAATTGCAGACGGTACGAAAGAGGCATGGAAAGGCGCCGAGTCTCCAAGTGGGGAGATTGTTAGTAAGGGGGCCTGAATGGAGAACACGAGCACCAGGAGATGAAAACTGAGGTGAGTTTCAGAAAGCTTTCCCGATCCCACGGTGTAGCATCCGCTGGGTTTCCAATGAGTGCTTTCGCTGTCGGAAGATTGCGTTGAACCTGGAGAGTTGGGACCCATGGAATGGGGAGCACGCAGGATTCCTTTCAAGGGTCTGCATTTGCTTTCCCAACCTCACCAATCGTCTCAGCCCCAAGAGTGTCCAGCCTTATGTCTTCTGCCGCTGGGGCTGTAGATGTGGTCAATGCTGGTTGCATGCCAGTCCCTGAACGCATTTTGGAAGAATTTCTCTCTGTTTTGCCCTGCTTGTTTCTTCTTTATGTTGGAAATGTATCCTCAGAATGGGTCTGAGCTGATTTTCCCTGCTGGTTTTAGGCCGCTTGACACACACTTGATGCACTTACACAGAGATATCAAGACTTAGCTTTGAAGATGCTTACTAGTCGGATAGATACTTGTGCGATGAAGAGGGTCTGGTGAGTCCAGTTGATTGAGCAAGGAGTAGGTCGTGTCCATTCCATATTCGGTTTTCGGAAGGGTATCTGTGCTCATTTCAAACTCGAGTTTTATGCGTCACCCCACCTCACCTTTCCCCTGAAGCAGGCATAAGTGTGTTTTCTAAAAGCGTGACTCTGTTCTGTTTGGGGATTCAGTGCATGGGGAGCGATTTTTACATTCCCTCGATAAGTGATATCATAAGTTTCTTTTTTTGTGGGACTTATTTCACTGAGGATGATCGTACCTAAATCCACTCAGGATGCTGCTACCAGCCTCATGACGTGGATTTCATGGCTGAGTGACACTCCATTGGACCTACGTAGCACCACTTGTCCACTTGTCCACTTGTCTTTGTCCACTTGTCCACTCGTCTTTGTCCACTTGGCTCTTTCCTGGGATATGAAACGTGTACCGGAGTGGAGGTTCTTGTCAAGACAGCAGCCCTCAACTTTGGGGTCCCTGTGTCTGGTTGATTTTTTCATTTTCCCAAGGTCAACGCCCATGTGTGGAAGTGCCCTATGCTCTGTGGTTCTGTGTTTTCCATGGTTTGGGAAAGAGGATACACTTGTGAAGATTGGCTGTTGGCCATTGACATCCCGCCCATCAGCTTAACAAGGCTCCCTTGACTCCGTGGCCTGTCCTGCCTTTCTGGTTTTTAGACTTTTTTCGCCTGGCCCTTTTGCCCCGGGGGGGGGGGCGAGAGATTTCTTTGTAGTGCTGATTTGCTCTCCCAGGTTGCTTGGTTGGCCAAAAAGGGCGTATGCGTTTTTTCCTGAATATATTCAGGAAAAAACGCATACGCCCTTTTTGGCCAACCACATCATTGTCCACGTCCTGGCGCTTTTCATGTGCTATCGGGGCCATTCCGATGTAGCCGTTGACATCCGTTTCCTGCAATTCTGCCTTGCGTTCAACGCCTCTTCGTAGCCTGACCTCAATATATTTTGGGGCGATAGTTATCGTTTAGAACTCTGCAGGTTTGGGAAGTGCAGTGCCCCTGAGCTCCATTTCCCAAGTCGCTTTTTTGTGAGTGGGACGCAACACGGCTGGATGGCTTCACGTCCTATTGTCGATCCGGGGTGGCAGGCTGAACCGCTGGTGAATTCTTCTTCGTGATGGGAAATGAGAGTGACATGTGCCCGACCAAACACCTCCAGCGAGTCTCTCATTGGTTCCCCCTCTTGCAGTTCATCCTGCGGACAAATTGCAGACGGTACGAAAGAGGCATGGAAAGGCGCCGAGTCTCCAAGTGGGGAGATTGTTAGTAAGGGGGCCTGAATGGAGAACACGAGCACCAGGAGATGAAAACTGAGGTGAGTTTCAGAAAGCTTTCCCGATCCCACGGTGTAGCATCCGCTGGGTTTCCAATGAGTGCTTTCGCTGTCGGAAGATTGCGTTGAACCTGGAGAGTTGGGACCCATGGAATGGGGAGCACGCAGGATTCCTTTCAAGGGTCTGCATTTGCTTTCCCAACCTCACCAATCGTCTCAGCCCCAAGAGTGTCCAGCCTTATGTCTTCTGCCGCTGGGGCTGTAGATGTGGTCAATGCTGGTTGCATGCCAGTCCCTGAACGCATTTTGGAAGAATTTCTCTCTGTTTTGCCCTGCTTGTTTCTTCTTTATGTTGGAAATGTATCCTCAGAATGGGTCTGAGCTGATTTTCCCTGCTGGTTTTAGGCCGCTTGACACACACTTGATGCACTTACACAGAGATATCAAGACTTAGCTTTGAAGATGCTTACTAGTCGGATAGATACTTGTGCGATGAACAGGGTCTGGTGAGTCCAGTTGATTGAGCAAGGAGTAGGTCGTGTCCATTCCATATTCGGTTTTCGGAAGGGTATCTGTGCTCATTTCAAACTCGAGTTTTATGCGTCACCCCACCTCACCTTTCCCCTGAAGCAGGCATAAGTGTGTTTTCTAAAAGCGTGACTCTGTTCTGTTTGGGGATTCAGTGCATGGGGAGCGATTTTTACATTCCCTCGATAAGTGATATCATAAGTTTCTTTTTTTGTGGGATTTATTTCACTGAGGATGATCGTACATAAATCCACTCAGGATGCTGCTACCAGCCTCATGACGTGGATTTCATGGCTGAGTGACACTCCATTGGACCTACGTAGCACCACTTCTGCACTTGTCCACTTGTGCACTCGTCTTTGTCCACTTGGCTCTTTCCTGGGATATGAAACGTGTACCGGAGTGGAGGTTCTTGTCAAGACAGCAGCCCTCAACTTTGGGGTCCCTGTGTCTGGTTGATTTTTTCATTTTCCCAAGGTCAACGCCCATGTGTGGAAGTGCCCTATGCTCTGTGGTTCTGTGTTTTCCATGGTTTGGGAAAGAGGATACACTTGTGAAGATTGGCTGTTGGCCATTGACATCCCGCCCATCAGCTTAACAAGGCTCCCTTGACTCCGTGGCCTGTCCTGCCTTTCTGGTTTTTAGACTTTTTTCGCCTGGCCCTTTTGCCCCGGGGGGGGGGCGAGAGATTTCTTTGTAGTGCTGATTTGCTCTCCCAGGTTGCTTGGTTGGCCAAAAAGGGCGTATGCGTTTTTTCCTGAATATATTCAGGAAAAAACGCATACGCCCTTTTTGGCCAACCACATCATTGTCCACGTTCTGGCGCTTTTCATGTGCTATCGGGGCCATTCCGATGTAGCCGTTGACATCCGTTTCCTGCAATTCTGCCTTGCGTTCAACGCCTCTTCGTAGCCTGACCTCAATATATTTTGGGGCGATAGTTATCGTTTAGAACTCTGCAGGTTTGGGAAGTGCAGTGCCCCTGAGCTCCATTTCCCAAGTCGCTTTTCTGTGAGTGGGACGCAACACGGCTGGATGGCTTCACGTCCTATTGTTGATCCGGGGTGGCAGGCTGAACCGCTGGTGAATTCTTCTTCGTGATGGGAAATGAGAGTGACATGTGCCCGACCAAACACCTCCAGCGAGTCTCTCATTGGTTCCCCCTCTTGCAGTTCATCCTGCGGACAAATTGCAGACGGTACGAAAGAGGCATGGAAAGGCGCCGAGTCTCCAAGTGGGGAGATTGTTAGTAAGGGGGCCTGAATGGAGAACACGAGCACCAGGAGATGAAAACTGAGGTGAGTTTCAGAAAGCTTTCCCGATCCCACGGTGTAGCATCCGCTGGGTTTCCAATGAGTGCTTTCGCTGTCGGAAGATTGCGTTGAACCTGGAGAGTTGGGACCCATGGAATGGGGAGCACGCAGGATTCCTTTCAAGGGTCTGCATTTGCTTTCCCAACCTCACCAATCGTCTCAGCCCCAAGAGTGTCCAGCCTTATGTCTTCTGCCGCTGGGGCTGTAGATGTGGTCAATCCTGGTTGCATGCCAGTCCCTGAACGCATTTTGGAAGAATTTCTCTCTGTTTTGCCCTGCTTGTTTCTTCTTTATGTTGGAAATGTATCCTCAGAATGGGTCTGAGCTGATTTTCCCTGCTGGTTGTAGGCCGCTTGACACACACTTGATGCACTTACACAGAGATATCAAGACTTAGCTTTTAAGATGCTTACTAGTCGGATAGATACTTGTGCGATGAACAGGGTCTGGTGAGTCCAGTTGATTGAGAAAGGAGTAGGTCGTGTCCATTCCATATTCGGTTTTCAGAAGGGTATCTGTGCTCATTTCAAACTCGAGTTTTATGCGTCACCCCACCTCACCTTTCCCCTGAAGCAGGCATAAGTGTGTTTTCTAAAAGCGTGACTCTGTTCTGTTTGGGGATTCAGTGCATGGGGAGTGATTTTTACATTCCCTCGATAAGTGATATCATAAGTTTCTTTTTTTGTGGGACTTATTTCACTGAGGATGATCGTACCTAAATCCACTCAGGATGCTGCTACCAGCCTCATGACGTGGATTTCATGGCTGAGTGACACTCCATTGGACCTACGTAGCACCACTTGTCCACTTGTCCACTTGTCTTTGTCCACTTGTCCACTTGGCTCTTTCCTGGGATATGAAACGTGTACCGGAGTGGAGGTTCTTGTCAAGACAGCAGCCCTCAACTTTGGGGTCCCTGTGTCTGGTTGATTTTTTCATTTTCCCAAGGTCAACGCCCATGTGTGGAAGTGCCCTATGCTCTGTGGTTCTGTGTTTTACATGGTTTGGGAAAGAGGATACACTTGTGAAGATTGGCTGTTGGCCATTGACATCCCGCCCATCAGCTTAACAAGGCTCCCTTGACTCCGTGGGCTGTCCTGCCTTTCTGGTTTTTAGACTTTTTTCGCCTGGCCCTTTTGCCCCGGGGGGGGGGGCGAGAGATTTCTTTGTAGTGCTGATTTGCTCTCCCAGGTTGCTTGGTTGGCCAAAAAGGGCGTATGCGTTTTTTCCTGAATATATTCAGGAAAAAACGCATACGCCCTTTTTGGCCAACCGCATCATTGTCCACGTTCTGGCGCTTTTCATGTGCTATCGGGGCCATTCCGATGTACCCGTTGACATCCGTTTCCTGCAGTTCTGCCTTGCGTTCAGCGCCTCTTCGTAGCCTGACCTCAATATATTTTGGGGCGATAGTTATCGTTTAGAACTCTGCAGGTTTGGGAAGTGCAGTGCCCCTGAGCTCCATTTCCCAAGTCGCTTTTTTGTGAGTGGGACGCAACACGGCTGGATGGCTTCACGCCCTATTGTCGATCCGGTGTGGCAGGCTGAACCGCTGGTGAATTCTTCTTCGTGATGGGAAATGAGAGTGACATGTGCCCGACCAAACACCTCCAGCGAGTCTCTCATTGGTTCCCCCTCTTGCAGTTCATCCTGCGGACAAATTGCAGACGGTACGAAAGAGGCATGGAAAGGCGCCGAGTCTCCAAGTGGGGAGATTGTTAGTAAGGGGGCCTGAATGGAGAACACGAGCACCAGGAGATGAAAACTGAGGTGAGTTTCAGAAAGCTTTCCCGATCCCACGGTGTAGCAACCGCTGGGTTTCCAATGAGTGCTTTCGCTGTCGGAAGATTGCGTTGAACCTGGAGAGTTGGGACCCATGGAATGGGGAGCACGCAGGATTCCTTTCAAGGGTCTGCATTTGCTTTCCCAACCTCACCAATCGTCTCAGCCCCAAGAGTGTCCAGCCTTATGTCTTCTGCCGCTGGGGCTGTAGATGTGGTCAATGCTGGTTGCATGCCAGTCCCTGAACGCATTTTGGAAGAATTTCTCTCTGTTTTGCCCTGCTTGTTTCTTCTTTATGTTGGAAATGTATCCTCAGAATGGGTCTGAGCTGATTTTCCCTGCTGGTTTTAGGCCGCTTGACACACACTTGATGCACTTACACAGAGATATCAAGACTTAGCTTTTAAGATGCTTACTAGTCGGATAGATACTTGTGCGATGAACAGGGTCTGGTGAGTCCAGTTGATTGAGCAAGGAGTAGGTCGTGTCCATTCCATATTCGGTTTTCGGAAGGGTATCTGTGCTCATTTCAAACTCGAGTTTTATGCGTCACCCCACCTCACCTTTCCCCTGAAGCAGGCATAAGTGTGTTTTCTAAAAGCGTGACTCTGTTCTGTTTGGGGATTCAGTGCATGGGGAGCGATTTTTACATTCCCTCGATAAGTGATATCATAAGTTTCTTTTTTTGTGGGACTTATTTCACTGAGGATGATCGTACCTAAATCCACTCAGGATGCTGCTACCAGCCTCATGACGTGGATTTCATGGCTGAGTGACACTCCATTGGACCTACGTAGCACCACTTGTCCACTTGTCCACTTGTCTTTGTCCACTTGTCCACTCGTCTTTGTCCACTTGGCTCTTTCCTGGGATATGAAACGTGTACCGGAGTGGAGGTTCTTGTCAAGACAGCAGCCCTCAACTTTGGGGTCCCTGTGTCTGGTTGATTTTTTCATTTTCCCAAGGTCAACGCCCATGTGTGGAAGTGCCCTATGCTCTGTGGTTCTGTGTTTTCCATGGTTTGGGAAAGAGGATACACTTGTGAAGATTGGCTGTTGGCCATTGACATCCCGCCCATCAGCTTAACAAGGCTCCCTTGACTCCGTGGCCTGTCCTGCCTTTCTGGTTTTTAGACTTTTTTCGCCTGGCCCTTTTGCCCCGGGGGGGGGGCGAGAGATTTCTTTGTAGTGCTGATTTGCTCTCCCAGGTTGCTTGGTTGGCCAAAAAGGGCGTATGCGTTTTTTCCTGAATATATTCAGGAAAAAACGCATACGCCCTTTTTGGCCAACCACATCATTGTCCACGTTCTGGCGCTTTTCATGTGCTATCGGGGCCATTCCGATGTAGCCGTTGACATCCGTTTCCTGCAATTCTGCCTTGCGTTCAACGCCTCTTCGTAGCCTGACCTCAATATATTTTGGGGCGATAGTTATCGTTTAGAACTCTGCAGGTTTGGGAAGTGCAGTGCCCCTGAGCTCCATTTCCCAAGTCGCTTTTTTGTGAGTGGGACGCAACACGGCTGGATGGCTTCACGTCCTATTGTCGATCCGGGGTGGCAGGCTGAACCGCTGGTGAATTCTTCTTCGTGATGGGAAATGAGAGTGACATGTGCCCGACCAAACACCTCCAGCGAGTCTCTCATTGGTTCCCCCTCTTGCAGTTCATCCTGCGGACAAATTGCAGACGGTACGAAAGAGGCATGGAAAGGCGCCGAGTCTCCAAGTGGGGAGATTGTTAGTAAGGGGGCCTGAATGGAGAACACGAGCACCAGGAGATGAAAACTGAGGTGAGTTTCAGAAAGCTTTCCCGATCCCACGGTGTAGCATCCGCTGGGTTTCCAATGAGTGCTTTCGCTGTCGGAAGATTGCGTTGAACCTGGAGAGTTGGGACCCATGGAATGGGGAGCACGCAGGATTCCTTTCAAGGGTCTGCATTTGCTTTCCCAACCTCACCAATCGTCTCAGCCCCAAGAGTGTCCAGCCTTATGTCTTCTGCCGCTGGGGCTGTAGATGTGGTCAATCCTGGTTGCATGCCAGTCCCTGAACGCATTTTGGAAGAATTTCTCTCTGTTTTGCCCTGCTTGTTTCTTCTTTATGTTGGAAATGTATCCTCAGAATGGGTCTGAGCTGATTTTCCCTGCTGGTTTTAGGCCGCTTGACACACACTTGATGCACTTACACAGAGATATCAAGACTTAGCTTTTAAGATGCTTACTAGTCGGATAGATACTTGTGCGATGAACAGGGTCTGGTGAGTCCAGTTGATTGAGCAAGGAGTAGGTCGTGTCCATTCCATATTCGGTTTTCGGAAGGGTATCTGTGCTCATTTCAAACTCGAGTTTTATGCGTCACCCCACCTCACCTTTCCCCTGAAGCAGGCATAAGTGTGTTTTCTAAAAGCGTGACTCTGTTCTGTTTGGGGATTCAGTTCATGGGGAGCGATTTTTACATTCCCTCGATAAGTGATATCATAAGTTTCTTTTTTGTGGGACTTATTTCACTGAGGATGATCGTACCTAAATCCACTCAGGATGCTGCTACCAGCCTCATGACGTGGATTTCATGGCTGAGTGACACTCCATTGGACCTACGTAGCACCACTTCTGCACTTGTCCACTTGTCCACTCGTCTTTGTCCACTTTGCTCTTTCCTGGGATATGAAACGTGTACCGGAGTGGAGGTTCTTGTCAAGACAGCAGCCCTCAACTTTGGGGTCCCTGTGTCTGGTTGATTTTTTCATTTTCCCAAGGTCAACGCCCATGTGTGGAAGTGCCCTATGCTCTGTGGTTCTGTGTTTTCCATGGTTTGGGAAAGAGGATACACTTGTGAAGATTGGCTGTTGGCCATTGACATCCCGCCCATCAGCTTAACAAGGCTCCCTTGACTCCGTGGCCTGTCCTGCCTTTCTGGTTTTTAGACTTTTTTCGCCTGGCCCTTTTGCCCCGGGGGGGGCGAGAGATTTCTTTGTAGTGCTGATTTGCTCTCCCAGGTTGCTTGGTTGGCCAAAAAGGGCGTATGCGTTTTTTCCTGAAAAAACGCATACGCCCTTTTTGGCCAACCACATCATTGTCCACGTTCTGGCGCTTTTCATGTGCTATCGGGGCCATTCCGATGTAGCCGTTGACATCCGTTTCCTGCAATTCTGCCTTGCGTTCAACGCCTCTTCGTAGCCTGACCTCAATATATTTTGGGGCGATAGTTATCGTTTAGAACTCTGCAGGTTTGGGAAGTGCAGTGCCCCTGAGCTCCATTTCCCAAGTCGCTTTTTTGTGAGTGGGACGCAACACGGCTGGATGGCTTCACGCCCTATTGTCGATCCGGGGTGGCAGGCTGAACCGCTGGTGAATTCTTCTTCGTGATGGGAAATGAGAGTGACATGTGCCCGACCAAACACCTCCAGCGAGTCTCTCATTGGTTCCCCCTCTTGCAGTTCATCCTGCGGACAAATTGCAGACGGTACGAAAGAGGCATGGAAAGGCGCCGAGTCTCCAAGTGGGGAGATTGTTAGTAAGGGGGCCTGAATGGAGAACACGAGCACCAGGAGATGAAAACTGAGGTGAGTTTCAGAAAGCTTTCCCGATCCCACGGTGTAGCATCCGCTGGGTTTCCAATGAGTGCTTTCGCTGTCGGAAGATTGCGTTGAACCTGGAGAGTTGGGACCCATGGAATGGGGAGCACGCAGGATTCCTTTCAAGGGTCTGCATTTGCTTTCCCAACCTCACCAATCGTCTCAGCCCCAAGAGTGTCCAGCCTTATGTCTTCTGCCGCTGGGGCTGTAGATGTGGTCAATCCTGGTTGCATGCCAGTCCCTGAACGCATTTTGGAAGAATTTCTCTCTGTTTTGCCCTGCTTGTTTCTTCTTTATGTTGGAAATGTATCCTCAGAATGGGTCTGAGCTGATTTTCCCTGCTGGTTTTAGGCCGCTTGACACACACTTGATGCACTTACACAGAGATATCAAGACTTAGCTTTGAAGATGCTTACTAGTCGGATAGATACTTGTGCGATGAACAGGGTCTGGTGAGTCCAGTTGATTGAGCAAGGAGTAGGTCGTGTCCATTCCATATTCGGTTTTCGGAAGGGTATCTGTGCTCATTTCAAACTCGAGTTTTATGCGTCACCCCACCTCACCTTTCCCCTGAAGCAGGCATAAGTGTGTTTTCTAAAAGCGTGACTCTGTTCTGTTTGGGGATTCAGTGCATGGGGAGCGATTTTTACATTCCCTCGATAAGTGATATCATAAGTTTCTTTTTTTGTGGGACTTATTTCACTGAGGATGATTGTACCTAAATCCACTCAGGATGCTGCTACCAGCCTCATGACGTGGATTTCATGGCTGAGTGACACTCCATTGGACCTACGTAGCACCACTTGTCCACTTGTCCACTTGTCTTTGTCCACTTGTCCACTCGTCTTTGTCCACTTGGCTCTTTCCTGGGATATGAAACGTGTACCGGAGTGGAGGTTCTTGTCAAGACAGCAGCCCTCAACTTTGGGGTCCCTGGGTCTGGTTGATTTTTTCATTTTCCCAAGGTCAACGCCCATGTGTGGAAGTGCCCTATGCTCTGTGGTTCTGTGTTTTCCATGGTTTGGGAAAGAGGATACACTTGTGAAGATTGGCTGTTGGCCATTGACATCCCGCCCATCAGCTTAACAAGGCTCCCTTGACTCCGTGGCCTGTCCTGCCTTTCTGGTTTTTAGACTTTTTTCGCCTGGCCCTTTTGCCCCGGGGGGGGGGGGCGAGAGATTTCTTTGTAGTGCTGATTTGCTCTCCCAGGTTGCTTGGTTGGCCAAAAAGGGCGTATGCGTTTTTTCCTGAATATATTCAGGAAAAAACGCATACGCCCTTTTTGGCCAACCACATCATTGTCCACGTTCTGGCGCTTTTCATGTGCTATCGGGGCCATTCCGATGTAGCCGTTGACATCCGTTTCCTGCAATTCTGCCTTGCGTTCAACGCCTCTTCGTAGCCTGACCTCAATATATTTTGGGGCGATAGTTATCGTTTAGAACTCTGCAGGTTTGGGAAGTGCAGTGCCCCTGAGCTCCATTTCCCAAGTCGCTTTTTTGTGAGTGGGACGCAACACGGCTGGATGGCTTCACGTCCTATTGTCGATCCGGGGTGGCAGGCTGAACCGCTGGTGAATTCTTCTTCGTGATGGGAAATGAGAGTGACATGTGCCCCACCAAACACCTCCAGCGAGTCTCTCATTGGTTCCCCCTCTTGCAGTTCATCCTGCGGACAAATTGCAGACGGTACGAAAGAGGCATGGAAAGGCGCCGAGTCTCCAAGTGGGGAGATTGTTAGTAAGGGGGCCTGAATGGAGAACACGAGCACCAGGAGATGAAAACTGAGGTGAGTTTCAGAAAGCTTTCCCGATCCCACGGTGTAGCATCCGCTGGGTTTCCAATGAGTGCTTTCGCTGTCGGAAGATTGCGTTGAACCTGGAGAGTTGGGACCCATGGAATGGGGAGCACGCAGGATTCCTTTCAAGGGTCTGCATTTGCTTTCCCAACCTCACCAATCGTCTCAGCCCCAAGAGTGTCCAGCCTTATGTCTTCTGCCGCTGGGGCTGTAGATGTGGTCAATCCTGGTTGCATGCCAGTCCCTGAACGCATTTTGGAAGAATTTCTCTCTGTTTTGCCCTGCTTGTTTCTTCTTTATGTTGGAAATGTATCCTCAGAATGGGTCTGAGCTGATTTTCCCTGCTGGTTTTAGGCCGCTTTACACACACTTGATGCACTTACACAGAGATATCAAGACTTAGCTTTGAAGATGCTTACTAGTCGGATAGATACTTGTGCGATGAACAGGGTCTGGTGAGTCCAGTTGATTGAGCAAGGAGTAGGTCGTGTCCATTCCATATTCGGTTTTCGGAAGGGTATCTGTGCTCATTTCAAACTCGAGTTTTATGCGTCACCCCACCTCACCTTTCCCCTGAAGCAGGCATAAGTGTGTTTTCTAAAAGCGTGACTCTGTTCTGTTTGGGGATTCAGTGCATGGGGAGCGATTTTTACATTCCCTCGATAAGTGATATCATAAGTTTCTTTTTTGTGGGACTTATTTCACTGAGGATGATCGTACCTAAATCCACTCAGGATGCTGCTACCAGCCTCATGACGTGGATTTCATGGCTGAGTGACACTCCATTGGACCTACGTAGCACCACTTCTGCACTTGTCCACTTGTCCACTCGTCTTTGTCCACTTGGCTCTTTCCTGGGATATGAAACGTGTACCGGAGTGGAGGTTCTTGTCAAGACAGCAGCCCTCAACTTTGGGGTCCCTGTGTCTGGTTGATTTTTTCATTTTCCCAAGGTCAACGCCCATGTGTGGAAGTGCCCTATGCTCTGTGGTTCTGTGTTTTCCATGGTTTGGGAAAGAGGATACACTTGTGAAGATTGGCTGTTGGCCATTGACATCCCGCCCATCAGCTTAACAAGGCTCCCTTGACTTGGTGGCCTGCCCTGCCTTTCTGGTTTTTAGACTTTTTTCGCCTGGCCCTTTTGCCCCGGGGGGGGCGAGAGATTTCTTTGTAGTGCTGATTTGCTCTCCCAGGTTGCTTGGTTGGCCAAAAAGGGCGTATGCGTTTTTTCCTGAATATATTCAGGAAAAAACGCATACGCCCTTTTTGGCCAACCGCATCATTGTCCACGTTCTGGCGCTTTTCATGTGCTATCGGGGCCATTCCGATGTAGCCGTTGACATCCGTTTCCTGCAGTTCTGCCTTGCGTTCAACGCCTCTTCGTAGCCTGACCTCAATATATTTTGGGGCGATAGTTATCGTTTAGAACTCTGCAGGTTTGGGAAGTGCAGTGCCCCTGAGCTCCATTTCCCAAGTCGCTTTTTTGTGAGTGGGACACAACACGGCTGGATGGCTTCACGTCCTATTGTTGATCCGGGGTGGCAGGCTGAACCGCTGGTGAATTCTTCTTCGTGATGGGAAATGAGAGTGACATGTGCCCGACCAAACACCTCCAGCGAGTCTCTCATTGGTTCCCCCTCTTGCAGTTCATCCTGCGGACAAATTGCAGACGGTACGAAAGAGGCATGGAAAGGCGCCGAGTCTCCAAGTGGGGAGATTGTTAGTAAGGGGGCCTGAATGGAGAACACGAGCACCAGGAGATGAAAACTGAGGTGAGTTTCAGAAAGCTTTCCCGATCCCACGGTGTAGCATCCGCTGGGTTTCCAATGAGTGCTTTCGCTGTCGGAAGATTGCGTTGAACCTGGAGAGTTGGGACCCATGGAATGGGGAGCACGCAGGATTCCTTTCAAGGGTCTGCATTTGCTTTCCCAACCTCACCAATCGTCTCAGCCCCAAGAGTGTCCAGCCTTATGTCTTCTGCCGCTGGGGCTGTAGATGTGGTCAATGCTGGTTGCATGCCAGTCCCTGAACGCATTTTGGAAGAATTTCTCTCTGTTTTGCCCTGCTTGTTTCTTCTTTATGTTGGAAATGTATCCTCAGAATGGGTCTGAGCTGATTTTCCCTGCTGGTTTTAGGCCGCTTGACACACACTTGATGCACTTACACAGAGATATCAAGACTTAGCTTTTAAGATGCTTACTAGTCGGATAGATACTTGTGCGATGAACAGGGTCTGGTGAGTCCAGTTGATTGAGCAAGGAGTAGGTCGTGTCCATTCCATATTCGGTTTTCGGAAGGGTATCTGTGCTCATTTCAAACTCGAGTTTTATGCGTCACCCCACCTCACCTTTCCCCTGAAGCAGGCATAAGTGTGTTTTCTAAAAGCGTGACTCTGTTCTGTTTGGGGATTCAGTGCATGGGGAGCGATTTTTACATTCCCTCGATAAGTGATATCATAAGTTTCTTTTTTTGTGGGACTTATTTCACTGAGGATGATCGTACCTAAATCCACTCAGGATGCTGCTACCAGCCTCATGACGTGGATTTCATGGCTGAGTGACACTCCATTGGACCTACGTAGCACCACTTGTCCACTTGTCCACTTGTCCACTCGTCTTTGTCCACTTGGCTCTTTCCTGGGATATGAAACGTGTACCGGAGTGGAGGTTCTTGTCAAGACAGCAGCCCTCAACTTTGGGGTCCCTGTGTCTGGTTGATTTTTTCATTTTCCCAAGGTCAACGCCCATGTGTGGAAGTGCCCTATGCTCTGTGGTTCTGTGTTTTACATGGTTTGGGAAAGAGGATACACTTGTGAAGATTGGCTGTTGGCCATTGACATCCCGCCCATCAGCTTAACAAGGCTCCCTTGACTCCGTGGGCTGTCCTGCCTTTCTGGTTTTTAGACTTTTTTCGCCTGGCCCTTTTGCCCCGGGGGGGGGGGGCGAGAGATTTCTTTGTAGTGCTGATTTGCTCTCCCAGGTTGCTTGGTTGGCCACAAAGGGCGTATGCGTTTTTTCCTGAATATATTCAGGAAAAAACGCATACGCCCTTTTTGGGCAACCGCATCATTGTCCACGTTCTGGCGCTTTTCATGTGCTATCGGGGCCATTCCGATGTACCCGTTGACATCCGTTTCCTGCAGTTCTGCCTTGCGTTCAGCGCCTCTTCGTAGCCTGA